>NC_056736.1:683165781-683193281 GCF_019279795.1 Protopterus annectens | reverse complement strand
CAGAATGACACAAAATATACAGAACCAATGGATGTTGCCAACATCTTGGCAGACAGGTTCAGTGCTAACTTTACTCCCCTTTCACCCCCCCCAAAGGGCCCATAACTATACCAGATGATTGTAGAGTCCCATTAATCACAAGCACTCAGGTAAAAATGGCACTCTCTAAAGCGAAAAACACGGCATCAATGGGGTCGGACAACATCCCAGGCTGCATCTTGCATGCACTCCAAAATTAACTAGCCCCCCACCTAAACTCAATGTTCAATCACAGCCTCACCACAGGTTATGTGCCCACTGAATGGCACACAGCAACAGTTATCCCACTCCACAAAGAGGAGCCACCACAGACCCCGGGAACTATCGACCTATTAGTCTGACAAGCCTGGTCTACAAGGCCATGGAGCATATCATCATGGAACTCATAAAGAAAGACATTAGTAACCTCTAAACTTTGGACTCCACCCTGTTTGGATTTGTAAAGGGTAGATCATGTCTCCTAAATCTGGTAGACTTCTTTGAAACAGTCACCAAGGCCATAGATGAGGGCAAGGTTGTCCACACAGCCTACCTGGACCTTGCTAAAGCCTTTGATACTATCCCCCCATTCAGGAATCATAGATAAACTCACCAACCTTAACATAAACCCTTATGTCACGAGATGGGTGGCCAGCTGGCTGATTGACAGAACCCATGCAGTGAGAGTTGCTGACTCCAGATATGACTCCAAACCAGTGACAAGTGGAGTGCCCCAGAGCTCAGTCCTCGGACCTCTCCTGTTTGGTATATACTTCTCTGAAGTACAAGCAAACACTGAGGGTCTATGGCTAACCAAGTTCACAGATGACTGCAAACTGGGTGCCATAATTGATTCCCCTACCGATGTAGACATCCTGCAAAAGGGCCTTACCGAGACAGATACCTGGTGCCAAAACCATGGCCTCAAGCTAAATGCCAAAAAGTGCATTGTCATCCCCTTTGGTAAAAACACAGTACCCATGAACTAACAAATAGGTGGCAGTTCAGTTAACACAGAGAGTGTGATAAGAGACCTTGGGACCCAAGTGGATAGTAACCTCTCCTTTGGTAATCACATTGCCATAGTGGTCAGAAAATCTTTCTACGTGGCCCACCTAATCACAAAAGGGTTCACATCTAGAAAAAAGGAGATCATTGTCCCCCTCTGCTCATCACTTATCAGACCCCTTATTAAGTACAATGCCCCATTTGGGATGTACCTCACAATACACCTACAGCAACTGGAGAGGCCTCAGAAGTACCTCACCAAGAAGATTGCTGGCCTCAAACAGTTGCCCTATGCCGACCGGCTCAAGAAACTCCAACTCTACTCGGTCACATATCACTTACTCTGAGGAGATCTCTGTCTGACATACAAAGCTATGTCAAACCCAGAATTGATGGACATGCTCCACTTAAAGAAATCCCAATCTCTCTGAGCTACACGCTCTAGGGACTTAAACCTCACCACAACAATAAATAGGACATGCTGGAGGGATAGATTCTTGTCCCAAAGACTTCCCATGCTCTGGAACAAAATTCCCATCTATGTCAAGCAGAGCTCATCATTAGCACTTTTCAAGAAAAAACTTGATGACTGGATGGGTAATAGGAAATTCATCCCCGGGATCAATTCTGTACCCCTGCTTGATAGAGGGGCAGGAATTTAATCTGTATGGATGGCGAAAGCCAAGACACTTTTGGCTAGGCTTACTTATGCTCTTGGGTCGATAGCCTAGTACCTACCTATGAACCTATGAAATATTTACAGGCCTGACAGTCAATTATATGACATTAAATGCTGCCTAAATGTCAGAGATCATCACACTGATATGCCAGGGGGACAGGGTAACAGGCAGCAGATATGGGCCAATTATCTGGGCATTCTGGACAGATCTGTACAGTTGAGGGGTATGATTCTGCATACAGTTTACTACCACTCCCAGGATTCGAGCCATGGCTGTGTCTGCTAAAAATAAAACAGTGTACATCACAGTTGAGTGTGCTATATAGATATTGCTTTGTATATTTTCTCTGATTTCTGTCTGTAAGTCTCCCATGGTTTTACAATCTGACCTTGTAATTACAACACTCTTATACAGGGTTTCCTAGACAGTTTTATTATGTAACACTGTGTGGATGACAGTGATGAGTAATACCTTATTATTCAGAGATACTGCAACAGTAACACTGCCATACAATACCAGACTAAACAGTACCAGTCCAGGATTTCAATCTTTTATTTCTAGGCACAGTTTTCATATCTGACAGACCTGTGGGGGGAATGTTTGTTAACACTACCTGAATGTTGCCACACATATTACCAGATTCCACATTATTATTATGCACATATGTCTCACTCTGTTACTGCACACACTCTGGTCATAGCTTCACAACATGGGGGTGGAGATGGGACATACTTTGCTTATTACTCTCATAACACTTTGGTGAGTTGCTAGAGTGACAGGTTTGCTCTTATAGATATATTTCTGACAGTTATGATGTCTAACAATCAGTTGCATGTCATTATCTGCTGCCTAAACTTCTGGGATCATCCCATTGATTTGCCAGAGGGACGGGGTGACAGGGAGGGGATTTATGCCAATTATCTGGACTTTCTGACAATATCTGTACAGTTGTGGGGTATGATTCTGCATACAACTTACTACCACTCCCAGGATTTGAACCATGGCTGTGTGTGCTAAACATACAATACTTCACGTGTCAGCTGAGTGTGCTATTTGGCTTATGTTATCTATGTTTTCACTGTTTTCTGTCTAAGTCTCCCTCAGTTGTACAATGTGACCTTGTGATTACAACAGTCGTACACAGACATTCCTACACATTTTATTTATGTAGCACCGTGTGGGTAACAGTGCTTAATACAACAGTACTATTAAGAGAATGCAACACTACATTACCATATGATGCCAGAGGAAACACAAGCAGTCCAGGAGTTAGACCTTAGTTGCCAAGCTGTTACCTTTTTATTTACATACAACCTATATGAGACTCTTCCTGCCATATTGTCTGGTTTATTCAGTACATGCCATACACAATACAGGTTTTATACTGGCAATTAACTTTGTACTACTTTTAGATTTATTTCTTATGATAGTACATGCAAGATTATTACAAATCTGCCTCGCGATGCAGCCTCTGCAGCCTACAGGCATGGGCTTCACTATTCACAGCCTGCTCTTCTGCTGCTGTCAAAGACATAAGAGGAATATTTAGCCATACCTATCAATAATATACATGAGCTAGCAATTATTAAACATGGAGTAGGATGAGTACTTACACACGGCTGGGACATCACCCAACTGTCTAGCTTCTTGGATCCACTGATTCAAGAGCTCCCTCTTCCTCTGTTTCAGGTCAGCATAGTGATGCCTGACCTGCTCACCAGTTTGAGTGTTGCCAGTGGCACTGGTGAGGTTATGAGCAAGACAATCCCAGGCTTCCGCTTTATATTGGGAACCCTGGTACTAGCCCTGCAGCAGTCTCTGGCCATGGTCTTTAACAAGGAGTCCTGCCATGATTTTGGAATCCTGGATAACCCAGTGCTGTGCCCAGAAGTGCAGTCCTTCACCCACACTGGCCATAGTGCATACAGGAGGAAGCTGCAACCAGTTATGAGGTGTATTCTTGCCTGTGGGATTTAAATAGGGTTGATTTCCCACACTTAGCCGTGAATGGATGGTTTTAAAAATGCTAAGCGATGAACAAAACTGCTTACCTAAGGTTGGCATTGCTTAAAGGGGTATACCAATGGGCAAATTGATTTAGCTGGCCTACACATTGCTTACACCTAGTAAGCAGGCATTTGCAATGCTTAGTGCTGCTTAATTTTAAATTTGCACACTATTTGCTGTTTGGCATTGATTTATCATCCATTACATGTTATACATTTGTTTAGTATTCATGATTCATGTGTACGTACACTGTATGGGGTCCTTGTGTTTATTGGGGGATTTCACCACTTTATTACAATGACACCTCACATCTGGACTTAATGCGGTACTCCAGTTCACATATTTATGTTATGTAGTAGGTTATACAACATAAAACTCTATATAGATTCCTTTCACATGTAAATTGTGATTTTGTTATAGTGAGGATCTGTTTGGGGATACCTCAATCTTATGTACTGCTGTGATTGCATACTAGTTAACTACTGTGACTATAGTGTACAGGGTCCTGGGTTCAAGACCTGCAAGGGCTGTTTATTTTGTTGCTGGGCAGAACAACGGCTGTTGGATACAGAGTGATTAAGGCACTTTTAAGCAATTGTAAGCAGGTTTGCGTGGGTTTGCGTGATGGTAAGCAATGCTAACTTCTGGTTAAATATGCTTACATAGAGTTAGCTTCAATATGGCTTATCCTATGGGTGCACTGCTTACCCCCACACAAATGGGCTTAAACCCGCTTACTACTGCTTAAAACTGCTTACTCCCGCTTACTCCCACACTAATTTAGACAGAAACGAAACATGGTTCTTGGGAAAGTGGTAGATTTGGACACTCTATGTATTTATCATTCATTACACATTATACCTTAATTTCATATCCCTGATTCATGTGTACATATACTGTTTGGGGCACTTGTGTTTATCTCTGGATTTTACCACATTATTACAATGACACCTCACATCTGCATTTAATGCAGTACTCCAGTTCACAAATATATGTTATTTAGTAGGTTATACAGCAAAAAATATGTTCATAAAGTGCTTTTACATCGAAAATGGAATTTAATACAGTGAGAATCGAACCAGAAATGACTGCTCACAAAGCAAGTGCTCTGATCACTACACTATTGCAGTACTGCTTCACTTGCATGTATCTTGCTATTTATCTTCTTGTACTGTTTAAGCTACAGTATGTGTAGCTAAGCAATCGGCAAACCCGTGCACCTAAAGTTAAATTTAATCTGTTTGATAAAAAAAAATTCTCTACTGCTATTTTCTTTTGGAAGGGACAGGTTTCAGTTATTGCTGCGGATTCCTGTGTGCATCTGCACATTTGGCAGACATCCTAGCAACCCCCCATACCTTGGAACCTCCTCAGGCAAACTATCTGGACAAAGCTTGACAAATTGTGGTACAACTACGGACATATTTTCATTATTGCTCTTATAAACTTGGGACAATTGCTAGAGTAAGAGGGTTTGTATTAATATACATTTTCTGATGGATTTGAAGTCTGACACTGACATGTCTGCATTATTTATCGACTTCAGTCCTGAGATCATCCCAGTGATTTGCCAGGACAAATGGGGTGCTGTATGGGCATGGTATATGGACATTCTGCGATGATTTGTACAGTTGGGATGCATGCAGCCTCCTGTGAGCATTCTCGCTCATTGTAATTGCCATGTGGCACTTCCTAAGTGCAGGGGCATGTGTATTGTGAGAGCTCTGCTCTCAGACACACTCCCTGCACTCGTCCACGCTCCGTGTCCATTTAGGAGCAGAGGCAGTGCACCTTCATTACTATGCATGCCGCGCTGCTGTGCTGCTCTTAAATGGTTTCCGTGCAGGGATAAGCTATTCCTGCATGGACCCTTACTGAATCCTGGTGTAAGAAAAATATAAATAAAAAAAATAATAATAAAGCAGCTGAGAACAAACTAGTACAGGGTTTTGAGTTGTTTGTTTGCCTCACCCCATTTATGAGTGCTTGAATTCTGTGCAATACAAAAAAGACAAAAGTTAACAGGGATCAGAAATTTACTTTTAAACAATTTGAACAGAATTAGACCTCTGTATTTAACTGTCCCTTTCTCATGTCAAATTGTTCAAATAAAGTCAAACAGTTCTGTCCATAGTGCACTTCTTTAATCACAGACGATGCACTTCATGAATATATGAACAAAGGTTGGGAGGGTGGCTTAATGGCTAAGGTGTTTGCCTTACAAACACAAGGTGCAGGGTTTGAGTCTCACAAGGGATAATTGGCTAGGCTTAAAATGGCTCACAAGGGCAGTTAGCTTAGTAATGAACCTATTAATAAAATAAGATAATGACAAATTTTGATTATTTACTTCTCTATAACTGTTGTGACATGTTTATAAATCATGTACGTGTAATACCTAAGCCAAATACCTAGCACCGGCTATTGGGTTGACATCTGCCCAGGACTGCTCCATTTCTTAGATTTCTTCAACTGTGAAATCCAGTGCATTAAATTTCTTTTTATTTGATAAGGAATTTTCAGGTTTGTCGCTGCTGTCGATGAGTAGAGCATATCTATTTGCAGTGGGTAAAGGCAGTGAGCAGAGCGATGTTTTGAGTTTCCCTCTTTGCAACAATGTTGCTGTTGCATTCTCATTTTTCTTTCCTGTTTTCCTCTACTGGCGACTTATTGGGGAACGTAGATGGTGGCCTGTCTCTCTTGTTCTCTGATCCTGTTGCTACAGAACATGTCTGCCCTGCCTCTGCATAGGACGTTTTTTTTGGAAATGAATAAATGAATTCTGTTTCAAAATAAAGATCTATTTCCTCTTGAGAGCTTAAGACTGTTACATATTGTTTTTTTAACAACAGTACTGCAGAAAAGTTGAGGTGAACAAGATATCTAAGCTCACAACATTTTCACAAATAGGAAGCTAATGCTTTTCACCTATTATAAAGGGCTGCACCATAAGATGGTGTGATTTTAACTGGACACCCTCCTATTTGTAACTGCAGAGATCTTGCATTGTTTAACACAGTCTCACTGTCATTCCATTCCAAGCAATTTTCAATGAAGTGCCTAGGTAGTCCATTCTGTCATGATTGACTGTGACTGTTTTTATTTGCTGTACATCCTCTACAATAGTTTTCATGACAGCTGTTAGGGCTTCATTTGACTCACATATCACCTTAAAGTCGGTCTCCTGTGACATTCCCTGGGTCTACTGTCATCTTGATGCTGCCCTTGTATCTCTGTTGGGTGCTTCATCAGGTGCTGCGAAGTAAAAGCCGTTGTCACCATTTGACCGAATTATAGTATATGACTTGAGCTATTTCTATGATGAGGCAGATCTTTTGCTTTAAGACCTCATGCCCTTATATATTATCATTTCACATGGGCTATTTTTTTTGCTTTAATGACATTATTTTGCACTCATGTCAGGATTGCTTCTCTTGAGTCCTGCATCCCCTTCTGTATAGCCATGACTGCTCTCCCTATTCAAAATTTTTGCAACAATAATAACATTTTGTTGTAGCCGTTTCATATATAGAACAAAGTTTTCTTCTGCAACTATTTTAAATGAGCATGGCTGTTGCTCTAAATGTCTGGATTGCAAAATGTAATTGCTGGTTCACAGGCACATGGTTCAATTGTCAAACTTAAGACCTAGTGGCCTTTTCTAGATTCCATAGAAATATCAAGATTATTTTTGAAGGGAGTTATTCCAGTGGCATAGAGGGTTGAAGTCCTAACTATGGCCCAGTTGACCTGGGTCCAATTAACAGCTTAGGAGACTGATGGAGCAGCAGGGAGAGATAGATGTACCCATCTTGGGTGGGAGGGTGTTCATCAATGATGCTTCCGGGGGGGGTGTAATCCAAAGAGGGGAGTTGCCCTCAGATGGAATTGATGAGTATGAGAAGTGGAACAGGGAGTGGGTAGGGCCTATAAAAATCTCCCCCAGAATGGATGTGGATATAGTTGAGCCCCCCAGGATGTCCATAAGATTCATGACAGGCCCCAGCAAAATCTGGAGTAAATCTGGGTGTGTAGGAGATCTGCTGTTAGAGTCTGAGTGAATGTGGGGCACTCGGGGTCAGGCTGGTTGAATGATGTCCTAAGGGGGACCAAAAAGTTAAAAAATATATATTTTTTGAAGAAAGTTAATGACATGAAAACATATTCCATAATGTTAGAAAGCATCTCTCACTTCTTTGACTTTCTGATCTTTATTTGTAGATTTAGGTTCCCTGACCTGGTGGTAGCTTCCCAATGAGTGCATTTCAGGCAAAGACTTTCAGACAGAACCAGACCCGATATTGCTTTATAGATTAGGCAGTGGTTATCCCTAGGTAACCTATAAGAAACATAACACAACAATAATTCCTGAAACATTTCAGAACAACTAAAGCTTTCATACCTATACATTGTTCTAGTAAGGAATGGTTGTACCTGTTGTTTTGGGTGGCTTGACTGAAGGCTGTAAAATACAACATGTATTCAGTCCTAGTTTGGATCAGACAGGTAAGAAGTGGTACAATGATCTCCATGGAGTGGCTAGTTATGCCAATTAGAATTAGGTGAGATGCCATACTTTGGCAGTTACAACACTGCTAAAGGTTCAAATTGCTGTTTGTCAGTAAGACATGGTGGTTAATGCCAGTGTCTTAATGATGGGACTCTCAGAATATACATCTGAAGCAAGTATGAACCTCACCCTGACAGCATTTTACGTATATCAGGAATGATGCCACAATATGAACAAAATGATTGCTTCAAAAATGGGCTTAACTTTTTGTGTCATTCAAAAGGGATAATATATATATATATATATATATATATATATATATATATATATATATATATACATATATATATATATATATATATATATATATATATATATATATATATATATATATACATATATATAAAACTGGAAGACATGATAGACAGCCCAAACTGCTTTACTGCTTTGCCAGAGATAATCTACTCCTTTCAACCCCCTCCAGGCTTTCTTGTATTGGCTAAAATCTTATCTGCCCCATATAATGCCTTTCTAAGCAAAATTAATCTTCAAAAGTTTGGAAAACAAAGTTTGAATAACATGAAGGTATTTCTGCTCAATACAAGGAGCTTTAACAAAAAAAAAAACTACAGTCCTTACATGCACTCCTGACCCTACAATGCATCAATATATGTTTTTGTCACAGAGACCTGGTTCAAGAATATTGAAAGGAACTCATCAGTGCAAGGTTTCTACACTACCATGCATTCAGACTCACCACACTAGATGAAGGCACTAAAGTCATCAGGATCGATGTTTGTAAAACAAAATTTCACCTCCAGACTAATTTAGCAGGATAATACCCTGGAATTCCTCCATGTCCAACTTAATATTAAAAAAACCTCATATTACATCATAGTTAACTGTAGCAACCCCTCTATGCCCTTCTTTATCTATATCACCTTCCTGACTAGTCTGTAAGCCCCAGGACATTCAACCAAACACCATTCTCCAAAGGGACTTCAACTACCCCTCCTTCAACTGGGACATTTGTACGTCTCCAAACATGTATGCCCAGGGTTTCTGAGCATCATAAATACAGACTCTCTGGGCCAGCTAGTCTGCACCCCTATTAGGGGAGATGGAATCCTGGACTTGGTTCTCACCAATATGGGACAGCTCTGTTCCCCACCAGTTGTAACATCCTCTGTAGTCAAATTGGACCATAAATTAGTCATATTCAACATAAGACCAAAGCAGGAAGCATCATCTAATAACTCAGTATTCAGAGATTCTACCAAAGCTAATCAACTAAAACTGAGTAATGATCTGGCTAAATTCAACATTCCTTTCCACTTTGATGACCCTTCTATGAACAAAGAATTCTATACACATATAAATAGCTGCAAAGAAATATCTGTCCCTCTGTGAAATAAATACAACTGCAAATTTAAAAATAACCCCCTATGGTATTATCTCAATATAAACGGACTCTACAATAAAAGGAAAATGCTCATTGCACATAAAAATAAATGTAACCCTAAAAATGCCAAAAATACTCTTATCAGAGTTAACAAGGGAACTCCAGTCTCTGATTAAATCAACTAAAGATACATATGAGGTAAAAACTGCCACCCAGACAAAATATTATCACAAAGCCTTCTTGAAATAAGTTAGAAACATCAGAAATAATGTTGAAAACTGCAAAGAGCTAATAGGAAATAATATCACATACTCTAATCCTGAGGACATAACCAAATAGTAGCAAATACATTTAGCTTTAGTTTAATTCCCTGATCAAATACCAGCAACCACACATCATCATCATCATCATCACCCCCTCCCCCGTTTCACATTTTCTACATGGGGTCAGGCTGTTGTGTCAACTGTTTCCATCTCTATTCAGTTCCAGTCTTCTATCTTCTTCAACACTCATGCCTGATTGTCACAGGTCTTCTCTTGTACAATCCATCCTCCTCTTTCTAGACACTCTTGCTTCTTCTTACCTTCTTCTTGTCTGTCCCAAATCTTCCTCACCAGATTGCCTTCTGCTTTTCTACACATGTGACAAAACCACCGTAATCTGTTCTCTTTGACCTTTTCTGCAATTGGAGCTACTTTGGCTACTGCTCTTATGTCCTCATTTCTTTGTCTGTCCCACAGTGGGCATCCTATCACCTTTCTCGGGCAGTTCATTTTCATCACCTTTAGCTTCTTCGGCTGTTCTGCCTTTACTGCCCATATTTCTGTACCATACAACAGTACTGGTCACACCACTGTTTTGTACACCTTACTTTTCAGCTTCTTTGGCATTCTTCTGTCATAACCTACCACTGACAGTCTCTGCCAGTTGCCTGCAGCTTCTCTGATTCTAGCTTTGACTGGCACATTCATACTTCCCTTCTCCTCAAGCACCCTTCCCAGATATGTGAAGCTGTTACCCTGCTCCACTGGTTTCCCTTCTATTTCAGTTCTCAACATCTTCTGATTTTCCCCATTTGCTGCCATTGCAACTGTCTTATCTGTATTCATTTTCATCTCATGTGCTTCAGTTTTGCCCTCCCTTCCCCTACCCTTTGCTGACATTCTTGCTCAGAGTCTGCCTGTAATGCCACATCATCTTTATACAGCAACCTTGTTGATCTGACCTCTCCGGCCTGTGTGCTAATGTAGCCCATCACCAGTATGAACAGCAGTGGGCTCAGAGCTGAACCCTGGTGTACACCATCTCCCAATGGGAACCCCTCTGTAAGAGTGAACACTGTTTGTACTTAAGTCATTGGGTCCTTGTGCCTGCACTAATTCTAGCAATGTTTCTGTGACATTGATCCACTGCAGTAGTGACTTTTATTATAATAATAATGAAGTCTCTTTAGTTGCAATTTTTTCTGTTTTTTCTTTAACTGATGCACAATTGGCAGTTTTAAATTGTGGGTTAAAGTGTTAAAGTTTATACCGATGGTCCTTCCAAGGCTTCATATTTTAAAATGTGACATTTTTAGATTAATTAAGAAACTTCACAATGCATTTTTTACTTGTTCAAACCCTGAGGGGTTATCTGAATCATTTATTGAAAGTTTAAAAGAGTGTGAAGATAGTTTTTATTCATGTCTTTCAGACCTGGGTGTGTGTGTCTAAGGCTAATGCTTATTGTTATCTCAATACTAACGCTATTAAGGTTTAGAGCGCTTTTATGCCACCTTTTG
Organism: Protopterus annectens; assembly: GCF_019279795.1. Taxonomy (NCBI): domain Eukaryota; kingdom Metazoa; phylum Chordata; order Ceratodontiformes; family Protopteridae; genus Protopterus; species Protopterus annectens. The sequence goes on along the minus strand of NC_056736.1, from coordinate 683,181,873 downwards.
TTCTGATGGAATTAAGCATTTTTCTAGTATGTTGAATTTTGTGGTTCAGGGTGGCTGCGATGGTGCAGCGGTTAGCGTTGCCACCTCATAGCAAGAGGTTCTCTGGTTCAATCCTCAGCTGGGGTGCCTTCTGTGTGGAGTCTGCATGTCCTCCTCATGGTCACTTGGGTTTCTTCCAGGTGCTCTGGTTTCCTCCCAAAGATATGCTGTAGGTGGATTGGACACTCCAAATTGGCCCTAGGTGTGAGTGCATGTGTGTGCCTTCTGTGGAAGGTTGGGTGCCGGGCTGGCAACTCAACACCGTAAAACTCCACTGCCAATCATGAGCGGACAGATGATCTGCTGTGGTGACCCCTAACTGGGAAAAGAAGAAGAAAAAGTTGAATTTTGTAGTTCAAAAAGCTTATAATGATTTTATGAAATCTAAACATACTATATGTTACAGTTTAACCAAAGATGAATGTAAGGGTTTAAAAATGTATCTATGCAAGATAATTTGGTTATTAACCTTGGATAAAGGAAATAAGATTGTTATTAGGAACTATGAACAATACTTATGCATGTGTTATGATCATTTGGAGAATAAAAATGTTTATGAAGTTGTGAGTATGGATGTTTATGAACTTGTTGTTTTAAGATTTAGTGGATTGTTGCAAAAGCGCTATAGGTTAGATTATTTTACTAAGAATTATGTTGAAAGGAAATTATTAGTACAGGACTGTGAATTGGGTATTTTTTATTGCATCTCTAAACTACATAAAAGTATGTCCAATCCACCGGGGCGACCAATAGTTTCAGCTTGCAAATCTTTTCTTTATAATATTGTTTTTTTTCTTCATGAGTTTTTATATGCATACGTTTTGAAACTTTCTTCATTTATTAAAGACTCAGGTGACTTTTTGAGCAAACTTTCTGATGTTTCATGGACAGATAATATGTTTTTGTAACAGTTGATGTTAAGAGTTTGTATACTAGTATTGACAGATGGCACAGTTGTGCAGCGGTAGCATTGTTGCCTTATGCCAGAGGTTCTCTGGTTCAATTCTCTGCTGGGGTGCCTTCTGTGTGGAGTCAGCATGTCCTCCCTGTGTTTTTGTGGGTTTCCTCTGGGTGCTCTGGTTTCCTCCCACATTACAGAGAAATGCCTCTAGAGCATTTCTCCCTGGGCCTGTGCCGAAAACTAGCTTGTTCCAAGTTGGACTTTCGCGGTTAACAAATATTAAATAAATAAAAATATTAGTCATAAGGTGGGAATAGAAGCCTTATATTTCTTTTTAGGCGACACTCCTGTTTCTAATTATTTTATAGACTTAATATATTTTTGTTTGACAAATCATTTGTTTGTATTTAATAAAACAATTGATCATCAATTACAAGGAGAAGCCATGGGCGCATTCTTTCCCCTATGTATGCTAATATAGTCATGGGTCTGTTGGTCTGTTTGGAAATGAGTTTCTATCATCATGCTTTCTTTCAACAGTTTGTTTTTAAATATTATTGTTATATTGACAATTTGATTTTTATTTGCAGAGGTGGATTAAGTTATGTACAGGAATTTTTGAATCTATACAGAATAGTCATTTTGGTTTATCTTTTTATGGTTTACATTATGGTAGAAATGTTACTTTTTTGGATATTAATCTGTCTGTTGGTATGGGTGGGATTTAAAAACAAGAGTTCACAGGAAATTTCAAGATGGGAGCCAGTTTCTCCATGGGGGGGGGAGTTGTCACCCCCCAGATTTATTATCGGCACTTCCTTACGGAGAATTTGTTAGACTCAGGAGCTTGTGTAATAATGATCTGGACTTTTTACAGGAGGTCCATAAGACTTCCTCTATGTTTATTTCTAGGGGTTATGATCTGAAATCCATTGAGGATGGTATTTTGAAGGTTTATCAGGGTAGTAATGCATCTGATGCTATGAATAAGTCATCTTTGGTGGTTAATGATAATGTATAGAAAAATCATTTTAATCTATGTAAGAGAACATTTATTTTGTTACAACTTTTAGTATTTTAGTGAACAACTCGTTTTATTAGTTAAATACTATTAGGGTTTTTTTTGTTAAAGTTCATGGAATTAGGTAATTTTTTGTATAATTCCCCTTGTATTTCTTATAAGCATGGTAGAAGTTTAAAAGATATGCTTGTTAATTTTTTTCTCTTCCCTCCAATATGTTATCTAAATCTGTTATGAAGGTAGGTACTTTTTGTTGTGGTAGTTGTTGCTCTTGTCAATATGTAGTTAACTCTTTCCCTTCTAGTAATAATATTTGTTATCAAGTGTTGGATATATTGCATTGTAATACTGAAGGCATTATTTATGCCTTAAAATGCACCTGTGGTCTTTGTTATATTGGAGAAAGTAAGAAAAAGTTCAAATTAAGACTACAAGAACATGTTAGGAATATTAAACATAATAAATTAGATAGCCCTATTGCACAACATTTTAGCAGGTTTCATAATTCTGATTCTTCTGGTCTGAAAGCTACTGTTTTAGAAAAATACATTTTAAATATGTAACAGATTCATTCCTTAAAAAGAAGTTGCCTTATAAGGAATCTTTATTTATTTTGAAATTGCATACTTTATCCCCATAGGTCTGAATGTTGATTGTAATTGGAAGGTTTTAATTTGATTAATCAATCAGTTGTATAATTGTTTAATTTATTTATTTTGGGTGTATCTGAATGATATATTGTGTATGTGCTTTAATGTTTTTACTCCTTGAAGGCTATTACAGCTGCAGTGCTAGAATGTTATTAAAGAGTTTATAGTTTGGACTTGGTTCTTCTGGCTTTGTGGTATTTAGTATTTCTTGGATTTTCTTTTGTGGTATTTTATACTCTTCAAGAGGTGCCTGTGTCCCAAAGAGGGAAAGGGTTCTTCTCCAGACTGTCTCTAGTGCCCATGAAAGAGGGCACCTGGAGACCTATTCTAGACCTCTCTCATCTAAACACTTTTCTAAACATGCCTTCCTTTCGGATGTTGTCCTTTCAGGTTCTGTTTCCTCTCTTACTCCCTCAGGCCTGTATGGTGTCTCTAGATCTCAAAGATGGTTATCTCCATATTCTGATCCATCTTTGTTTCAGGAAGTTTTTGCATTTGCCTGTTGCTTCCTGGCAATTTCAGTTCTCTGCTTTTCCCTTTGGTCTTTCTAGGGTCCCAAGGATGTTCACCAAATGCCTTGCACTTGTGATTGCTTTTTACAGGCTTCAAGGGATCCAAATATTGGATGACCTGTTGATTCAGGCGTCCTCTCCAGAGACCCTTTTGCAAAATCTTCATTTTACTGTTTCCCTTCTTCAGAGTCTGTGTTCACTATAAATTTCAAAATGTCTTCACTGACTCATTCTCAGGAACATGTTTTTCTGGGATGCAGGATTCAGATGGTGCCAATGCTGTTTTTCCTGCCCTCTCCAAAGGCCTTAACTCTCATTTCTTTCTTTCACATTCCTCTTCCTCTGGCTACTGTTACCACCAGGGAGTTTCTGAGCACTGTGGGTTTCATGGCTTCCATCATTCTGATGCTCTCTTTCGCCAAACTTCACATGAGAAAGTTTCAATGGTTTTTGAAGTCACTGTGGCTTCAACATGCACATCCAGTAGACTTTGTAGTGCCTCTTCTTCCTTGTCTCAGACAGGAACTTCACTGGTGGATTCAGCAGTTGTCTCTGAATCCAGGCATCCCTTTTTATCCTCCTTTTCTCTCTCAGGATTTGTCCACAGATGTGTCAGACATGGGATGGTGGGCAACATTTGGCTCCCTAAAAGTTCAGGGGGTGTGGTCACTTCTTCAGCAGAAGGAGCACATCAGTGTCAAAGAGATGCGGGCTCTTCTGCTGGCTCTTCAGGATTTTCAGTGTCTCCTTTCTCCAGGGCCTTTGAAGGTGTTCACAGACAATACCACAGTGATGTGGTTTATCATCAAGCAGGGAGGGATGAGATCTTATCTTCTTTGTCAGTTGGCACTATGGGATCTTCCTGTCAAGTATCAAGTGACTCTTTAGGCAGTGCATATCCCTTCCGGTCAGAATGTTGTGGCAGACACTCTGAGAAGGTGCTTATCTCAGTCCTATGAATGCATGCTTCACAGGGATGTGTTTTTGGACATTATCCACCAGTGGGGTACTCCTCAAGTGGATCTTTTTGCCTTCCCTCTGAACAGACAGCTTCCTCTATTTTGTGCCAGAGACCCAGGTCCTCTAGTGTGGTGGGTGGATTCTCTGTCAATTTCTTGGAAGGGGTTGTTTCTTTATGCATTCCCCTTCCTCTCATTCCAAAAGTCCTGTTCAGAATTCAACAGGATGCTCCCAGAATTTTGTTGGTGACTCCTTTTTGGCTGTAACAGCACTGGTTCCCTCTTCTTCTCCATTTAGCCAGAGGGCAATCATCACAAGTTACCTCACAGGGTGGATCTACTATTACAAGATAAGGGATCTCTTATCCATCACCACCTGTCCATGCTTCTGCTGATATTGTGGGTAATAGGATTTTGATTCCTCATAGGCACATTTTTTTTTGAGGACGTGCTGAAAGTCCTGCAAGAGGCCAGAAAACATGCTACTAGGAAATCCTACTTAGCCAAATGATGGAACAGGTTTTCTATTTGGTGTCTATCTCATAACCTGGACCCACTTACAGTGGATGTTCATTTGGGTCTCTCTTATTTGTGTGAGTTGCTCAATGCTGGTTTGGCCTATTCTTCTATTAAGGCCCACTTATCAGCTGTCTCTGCTTGTCTGCCTTTTTCCTCCTCCTTTAGCTTCTAGGTTTGAGGTGAAACAATTTCTTAAAGGCACCTTTAATATTAGACCTTCCAGGAAGCCTGTTCCTCCTCCCTGGGATCTTATTTTTGTTTTGGAGAAGCTGACTCAGACTTCTTTTGAGCCTGCTGCTTCAGCTTCCTTGCAACATTGTTCCTGGAAGACTGTTATTTTGTTAGCACTTACTTCTGCCAGACGGGTGTCTGAGATACAGGCCCTTATGACTTATTCTCCTTTTCTGGTCTTTCATGAGGACAGAGTGTCCTTGCACACTAACTCTTCTTTTATGCCTAATGGTGTTAATGAGCTATCACTTAATCAGTCTATTAATCTACCTACTTTTTTCCCTTTTCCACATTAGGCAGCACTTGAGAGGGTGCTGCATAATGTGGACGTGCACAGGCAACTCAAGGTTTATTTGGATAAGGCTAAGGCTAGTATCCAAGCAAACTATTTATTCTTGGATTTCTAAAGCTAAAGTACAGATTACCTCATGGGTTCTTTAGACTGATGTTCCTACTGGGGCAATCAGTTCTGACTATGGTAGTCCTGAACATCACCTTTATGCCCTATGCTACACAAGGAGCATTTGCGTGATGTTCAACATACCTTTAAAGCAGTGGTTCCCAACCTTTTTTGACTTGCGTACCCCTAGGCAATCCATTTCCCTGAAATTGTACCTCTCATATTGTTGGCATTTGTAATAGTTGCTTTTATGTCCAATGTATGTGTTGTAAATGTAACTAATAAAATTTAATAATAAAAAACAATCCTTAACAGTAAAGTGAACAAATAGTGCATATATATATATATATGTATCAGATATACATATAAGTAAGTTATAAAGTTATCATACAATTAAACATTTCAAACTTAATAAAATTTCAAACTAAACAAACAATTATTAAGCAACTTTATCTTGCACATATTTAGTGTGAGCCTTGTGCTTGTTTTGAGGCACATAGTTTTTTGAAATTGGGTTCAACTGATGAAAGGTGTAATCGTAAATCTGGAACTGCATTCAGCTTATTACAATATTTGTTTTTAATTAAGACATAAGAAGAAAAAGCCCTCTCTGCTAGTTCAGTACTTGTAAATGGCAAAAGAAACAAAAGGGCCTTTTCAGAAAGCTGTTCGTATTCTCTGCTGATGTTTGCCCAAAAGTTAATAAGAAAGTGTCCTTTGAATTCAGCATTTAAAGTACTATCAGTTGAAAGTTCAATCAACTTCTCTTTCTCCTTGACTGATAATTTAGCTGCCTGGACATATTGTTCTTCAAAAGGATTTGAAATCCAATAGATTTCTTCTTCAAGTTTGGGGAAGTACTTCTGGAAGTCCGATTTTAGCCCATTCAAGTGTTCATTTATTTTCTTCCTTATTTCTCAGGATAGATTAAGCTTGTTTTCAGATAAGAAATTATGCAGAGTTTCAAATACCTCAGGTTGGCCATTTTCAAGACATGACCTCCAAAAATCTATTTTTTAATCATAGATTCAATTTTGTCTGAGACATTGAAGATCGTTATTGAGCTATTCTGAAGTGTCAAATTTAATTTGTTTATAACCTGGAAAATATCTGATAAATATGCTTGAAGCTAATTACAGTCGTGTAACTTGGAAGCAAGGAAGAAAGGATGGTCTTCAAAAAACACCTGGACTTCATGTCTAAGTTCAAACAGCCGGGTAAGTACTTTACCATGAGAAAAAGCCACCTTACTTCTGTATGAAGGAGCAGAGTAGAATGAGGACTCATCATCTCTTCACACAGAGCTCTGAAAATTCTTGAGTTTGTGGACTTCGATTTTATAAAATTCACCACTTTTACAGCTTCAGCCAAAACAAGTTTTAATTCACCAGGGAGGTTCTTGCATGCTAAACTTTGTCTGTGAATGCAACAGTGGTCCAACTTATATTGGGAGCTCCCTTCATGACAAGACCACGAAGACCAGAGTAAATCCCTGACATAGACTTGGCACCATCGGTACATAATCCACAACAATTAGACCAATTAATCTCCTTTTCTTTGAAATAACAATCAGTAACATTAAATATATCCTCACCCCTTGTGCGTTGTGACAGAGGATGACAAATAACATTAAATATATCCTCACCCCTTGTGCGTTGTGACAGAGGATGACAAATAACATTAAATATATCCCGTGACAGAGGATGACAAATAACATTAAATATATCCTCACCCTTGTGCGTTGTGACAGAGGATGACAAATAACATTAAATATATCCTCACCCCTTGTGTGCTGTGACAGAGGATGACAAATAACATTAAATATATCCTCACCATGACAAATAACATTAAATATATCCTCACCCTTGTGCGTTGTGACAGAGGATGACAAATAACATTAAATATATCCTCACCCCTTGTGCGTTGTGACAGAGGATGACAAATAACATTAAATATATCCTCACCCCTTGTGCGTTGTGACAGAGGATGACGAAGCAACAGGTTTTCTTCATCTTCATTATCTTTCAAATTCCTCGCAATAACAAGCAAAATAGCACAACCGGCAACATCTGTGCTTTCATCAACTTGAATAGCGAAAATATTACTGTTTTAATTCTACCTATTACTGTCATCTCAACATAATCAGACATATCTTCAATTCTTCGAGATATTGTATTGTTCGAAAGAGGGATGGTGGCCATTTTCCGCACATGATCTTCTCCAAGCATACATCGTTATACAGGGAGATATTAGATTCTCGGCTATGGTATGACTTTTGCCACATTTTGCGATACGGTAACTAATACGGTAACTAGCTTCAACTGCGTTTTCATAATCTTTGTTACCTGACAGGATGTATGATGTCAGATTCAATCTTTTGTTATTTTCCGCTAACCGTTCAAAAAACTGTATTCCTTGTTTTTATAGTTAGCATGTTTCGTTTCTAAATGTCTTAAAAGTAGGGAAGGTTTCATGCTACCATTTGACAGCACTACCCCGCACACCATGCATTGGGACTTAGGACAGTCTTCATTTCCCACATACGAAAATCCATATTTCATGTATCCATCACAGTACTTTCTCTTTTCCCTCTTTGAGAAACTAAGGACTGTGCCTGGTTAGTGTTTTGCACCAAAATGTTGGACATGTCTTGAGAAGTACTCTGATCACATTCTATACTCATATTATGCGTCAGCTCTTTTGTTGTGTCAGGTTTCAGCCACTTATCCATCACAATATCTAGTAATAAGACAATTACGAAATTAATTTTTATATTAAATTTAAATAATGATAAAAAGAACTATAACTGTTAACATAAGAAAAAACTAAGTTTCTCAACTTTTCATGTCAAAAATGTAAGTAGTACTATATGAAAGCAAAATGTGTGTAATTTTGCCCCCGCCCCACAGCCATTCCATTCTCCCATTACTTGGCTATTTCCCCACTTCTCCCCATTCACCATAAACACTGTTCAAAACTGTCAGTGTGCACACTTTTTTCTAATAATTACAGATATTTGGATTTAATTTAAAACTTTTATTTCAAATATACTTAATATAGCACAAACACTGACAGACATTTGCTAAACAAAGCAATACAGTGTCACAATGAAAACAGACTTAGCATTAAAACTTCTCTGCCTCTGAAACTCATACTCACTGAATCAGTATTGAAATCCACATTCAAAGAAAATGCATCTGGCCAGTGGCAGATTAAGTTTAAAGGCAGTTTTCAAATCGGTCAGTATGACAATCTTAGAGGCTGCTGCTAACAAGCAACTTTATATATCAGAGTGCATGTTCACCCAAAAGTCATACAACATTCCACTACATTCTCTTGCCAAACAAAAGTTATTAAAATAATGTAATTATTAACATATATCTAATTTAATTTCTAATCTAACCTAAGCATCAAGTGTATCTCAGCAAGCACTACAATTCAAGTCTGGAAAGGACCAATTGATCTCCACACACCAAGTGCAAAGCAGAATCCAACAGATCGACAATAATAATAAAAAAGGAGGATAGCTAGAAAGCATTACTTCTTAGCACCTATCAAATCTTCCTTAGCCCTCTTTTCACTTGCAAGGGAAAGGCCACACATCAAACAGAAATTAAAGGGTAATTCCCAGCAAATTATTAGGTCATATGCTTTTTTTGAACCTGTTATCACAAAAAAAGCAAAAAAACTGTCTCGCAATAAATACTGACCAAATCCAGGTTCACACATGTTATAATAAACTAGTTGCCTTCCAAGAACTTAATTAATGTGGTCTACAAACATGTATCAGCTGCTAAGAGTTAGTTTCCTTTCCCACAACATCACTTGCATAATCTTCAAGTACTACTACTACCAGTGTTTCTCCTAGCTAAGTTCTTACTTTTTACAGGCATAGCTTTCAACTTTCCATCTCCAAAATGAGGAACATCAGCCCTCATAATGTGGAACAAATGGGCAAAATGTGGAACTCGTAATAATGGCTTACTAACAACTTCATCTGGAAGCTCACAGTTAAATGTGCTATTCAGCTATTGTACTTATAAAAAGTTTTAAGGCTGTGTAGATATACAAAAGAGATGAGGGAGTAACAAAAGCCATAAGACAAAGGACCAGACTCATAATGGGTCTGGAATAGGGAGTCAAGAAGTCGGGCGGAGACTGTTATACTGGGAAGGATCTTCCACTCCCAATTAAATTCCTCTGCACCTGTATAGTTATAGATACTATCAATTGGAACCAGGGTACCATTAATGCAGTTGTCCCGGCTACGATACAGAATGTGGAGCTGTATGTAGTTCATGGAATGCAGTGGCTATGAAATAATGATTTAATTTTAAAAGAAAATAAAAAATGTGCATGTACACACACGTTTTTTTCTTACGGAAAGCGCAGTTTCATAGCTGTACACATAGCTGACATTTTTGCCGTCAGATATAGATTTAAAAACGCATAGTAAATGAATTAAGCTTAAAGATTCTTGATCACAGTGACTGAAGATATTGGGTATACTAACAGGAAACTAAGAAATAATGTCTTGTTTCTGATCCTCTGCTGTGGACTGTAGTGATTTTTATATGGCAGCGCTATATGTAAAGCTCAGAGACTGAGAGACATGCTGCTCTACTTATACAATGATTGAAGCAAAATTACTGAAGGGGAATCCTCCAACTGTACTACTGTTGAGTAACCAGGGGTTGCTGCAAAGTTGGTGTTGACTCCTTCTGCAACTCGTGAAATTACATTTTCTTAGTACTGTAGTATTAACTCCTATAATACAAATGGAAATATTCACCCAGTCATCTCCCATGAATAGCAAATCCTTCCAATAAATGTAATCAACAGGTCATCCTTCAACCTATCACTGCAAAAATGAGTTATGTCCAAGATAAACCTAACAAGTTCAGACAGGAACAACTGCTTTCAATAATATTACATAATATTACATAAATTCACTAATCGCTGGGACTAATCTATTTTGAATACTTAGTACTAGAGTGCTTCAACATGTGATTTTGTATCTGAGATGTGATGTGTTTATTTTTGATGTATACAAGTGTTTACATAGCATTTTATGGTCTGACAAAGCAGTTTAATTTTTATCGTGAAAACGCTTACCGTTTTAATAAGTCTAGCTGTGGTAACCTGGAGTTCTTGCTTTTTACGTTACGGTTAGTACATGTTTTTGTGTTTCACTTGATGATGTCTATAACTAGGGGAGGGTAAAGGGGGCAGCTGCCCTGTGTGCAAGATTTTAGGGGGGGTAATTGGTGAGTGCCACTAGTGAGGAAGTGCAGTGCAAGTGCAGTACAAGGGGTTTCAGAAAAATAGGCCAATACTGCATCACAGTCACGGCTGAAGAGCTGAAACACACTGCTTGTGATAATATAAATCTGAAGCTGCTTGCTTGTAAGATATATATATATATATATATATATATATATATATATATATATATAATAAGAATAAGGAGCATGCAGAATTTCATTCAGAGAACACCACTACTGTACTCTTATTTAAGAAAGTAATTTCAGTCAACCTTCCCACTGCCGACGCCACAATCTCGGGCTTTGAACACTAGACAAGCTAAGGCTAAGCTAAGAAAAAAAAAAGACTACCATTCAAAAACAGCTCTACTTGTCAAACATAAATTAAATTTATTAAACATAGTACGCCAAGCTGGAAGCAAAGGCGCTAAAGCGTTGTTCTTACCTTTCCTTTTCTGTTTTCGTGACCCCACAGTTCCTGCACAAACTACACAGAACGTCGTCAGCACCGACACACAACCTTGTTCCCTTCTTCAGTAGGTAATGGTTACAGTAGATAAAATACAAATAACGGGAACACTTTGGTGCCTTCACATTTATAGGGCAGACTTCCTGTGCGCGGGAAGTAAGTCCTACGATTGTGAAAGTGCCTAAGGCGGGATTTTTTTTTTTATATTAAACGAACTTTCCGCCATTGCTAATTTTTTCCCGCGTACCCCTAACCGACCAAGCACGTACCCCTGGGGGTACGCGTACCCTGAGTTGGGAATAGCTGCTTTAAAGCAACAGGAGTCTTTGGTATACTGGCTAGACATCGGGCTTCCATGGCGGGGAATCCCATATGTTAAGAATACTGCAGCAGTAAAGGCAAGGACATCTACCAATATGGTAAGATTTTATATAACTGTACTTTCTGCTTAAAAATCCCTTATCTATGATTTTAACATAATAACAACAGTGGAACTGTAGTTGTAGTTTATAATTACCTGGGCTCCAGTCCACTGTGTTTGAACACTGGCATGTTTTCAAGCAGATGTCTTTCCATTTATAAATGATTTACTGAAATAATTATATTTAATTAAACTGGCAAGCTGTCTGCTAACAGCAATGATGTTTGTAAATGTATTTTATTTAAAATTCATTTACCAGGGTAGAGCAGTCATCACACAAGACCGATTTTAATTACAGCCAGGGCATTCAAGATATGTCTGAATCTGAAAAAACACTTTTCTTTGGGGGTCCTTCTTTTCACATCTCATGTAAAGTCCCTTAATTATTGATTATCGATTATAATCCTATCTGAAACACAAAATAGAGAGGGAAAAGAGAAAAAAATAGAATGATCTCAGGGAGGCATATCTCTGCTCACTTGCAGTCCTTGGACAACTGCTAGGCTATTGTAAAAAAATCACAACTTAAAAAGCTGTCTGGTGTTTGGAATTTAGTTGTTTTGAGCTTACTAACTTTATTTAAAATCTGGCAAGGGGCAATGGCTTTAAACCAGCAGTATACCATAATGGTTGCTGTGTTAGAAGAGCAGTGTTTGAATCTCACCAGCTCTCACTTACATATCATGCGACCACAGTAAGCTACTTAACCTCCTTCCACTCACAGATCTGCCCTGTAACAGGAAATTAAATGACTGAATAAGACAACCAACTTATAAACAGAATGCTAAGGAAACTTGAATACAGATTAAAAAGTTTAATAATGAATTTGTGGTATACTCTCCACTTTATATCTTGTTATTATAAGCACGTCTGTTTTAACTTTGATTCCATTAATATATCCAAAACAACATTATTCTAATTATTGATCCATTCAAATTTAAATGCAAATAAAACTATCAATTGTGCAACTTGTTGAAGGTGTATAATAAACAGTGTCAGCATGATTTTTTTCAACTACAGACATTTGTTCCATACCCAAATAACAAAATAGAATTCATAGATCAGCCGCAAACAGAAAAGTCAATCTAATAAATTAAAAGCAGAAGCAGTTTATTATACATACTGTTAAGAATAGAAGAATACAAGAACAGAGAACATATATTTATCTATCAATCTATTTATCTATCTTTCTATATTGACTGCTTTCCTGCTTGCTGCATTTGATTGATAGGAAAACTGATCGACTTTTACTGAGCTTGACGTAATGTTGGTGTTGGGGAATATGTTCTTTCTGCGATATTGTGCTGTCTTGGAGTAAGTAAATTAATTATTAAGAGGGATGGGAGTGCAGGGGGCTTGCCCCTCTCCAGAAAATGATTTTTAGTTGTATGCTCTGAGGTTGAGCATGAACAGTTTTGTAAAAAAAAATGAAAACTAGTAAGATATATTACAAAGTCTGTGAGACGACAGTCCCTAGGATATGGGAATATGACATTTTCTTAGAAATTGTGTGATCTCAGAGATAGTATATATAATTAGCAGGCAGTGTGTGGGTGCAGGCGGGCTTTTCCACCTGTGAAAGTTATGTTTTCTCACTTTCTTGCCCTGAGGTTAATCCTCAGAGTATGTCAAAGTTCTGTTGTTATAAGTGAGTCTGATGAAGTCTTATAAAGACAAAAGTGCTCACGCTACTTAAAATAAATTGTGGTGGATTTTCTTTTTCGTGTATTATACTGGTTTTTGATTTAGTTTCACCGATTTTATTCCATAACCGGTGCTCCATGTATTTTTATTTGATTTTACTATGGGTTTCAGTGTCAGACTTTTTTTTTCAGATTTTTGTGTCCACATTAGCAACATTGACATGTGTGAGTTTAGATATGTTAGGTTTTAGCACACGCGCACACACACACACACACACACACACACACACACACACACACACACACACACATATGTGTGCGTGTGTGTGTGTGTGTGTGTGTGTGTGTGTGTGTGTGTGTGTGTGTGTGTGTGTGTGTGTGTGTGTGTGTGTGTGTGTGTGTGTGTGTGTGTGTGTGTGTGAATCTGGCAGTTGGCAGAGAGGATTAAGGCTGATAGCTGTTAACTGTGGTACAGGGTTTGATTCCTTCAGCCTTCAGTTCCCTACTGACCTTGAGTAAGTCACTTAACCAGCGAGTGCTTTGTGGCAGTTGGGAAATTGGATTAGGCTCATTAATGGTCTCCTGAACTGCATGCCTAGTAACCACATATGAAACTATGAACCTATGGGAGTAGGTAGCAAACTATGAAATGTTGTAATGTTAACAATTTGTTTGTTGACATCCTTTGATTGACAGAACAGATGGTCAACAGGTGTTTGAGATCGACAATCCATGAGGTAAGGGAATATGTCCTTTCCCCTGAGGATTATGTAATTTCAGAGTTAGCGTATATAACTCAAAAGAGGTTTTGGTGGGTGCAGGGGGGGGGCCTGTCCTCCCGTGTGAAAATGATGTTTAATAGTTTGCTTACTCCGAGGTTAATCCTCTAAGCATGTAAAGAATTGTGTTAATTTTATCTTGTTGATGTTAAAGATATAGATATCTGGTACAGTCAATGTACTGCACTGCATCAAAAAAAAAATGTATATATATATATATATATATATATATATATATATATATATATATTTATATATATTTATAAATCTGCACACTTACACACACACACACACACACACACACACACACACACACACACACACACACACAAGGCTCTCTCCTGGGGCCCCTCCTGTTTGGCATATACTTCTCAGAAGTACAGGCAAGCAGGGAAGGGCTGTGGCTGACTAATTTTGCGGACAACTGCAAACTGGGTGCTATAATAGAGTCTCTGGCCAACACGGAGATCCTCCAGAAGGGCCTAAATGAGACTGATGCATGGTGTCAAAGCCATGGTCTCAAGCTAAATGCAAAAAACTGCGTAGTAATCCCCTTTGGAAAAACAGAGTACCATAAACTACAACATAGGAGGTAATCCCTGAAATCTGAAGAAGAAATAAGGGATCTAGGGACCCAAGTAGATAGTCAGCTTTCCTTTGATAACCATGTTGCCAAAGTGGTTAGAAGATCCTTCTATGTGACTCATCTGATCACAAAAGGGTTCGCATCAAGATCTAAGGATGTAATGGTGCCCCTCTACTCTTCCCTCATCAGACCCATTATTGAGTACAATGCACCAATTGGAATGTACCTGGCTAGACATCTCCAGCAGCTGGAGAGACCACAGAGGTACCTAACCAAGAGAATTACTGGCCTCAAACAGTTGCCCTATGCAGCACAATTGAAAAAGCTAAAACTGTTCTCTGTTGCATACCGCCTTCTCAGAGGCGATCTCTGTCTAATGTACAGAGCCATGTCCAACCCAGAATTGTTGAACATGCTCCATCTTAGCAAAACCAAATCTACTCGAGCTACACGCTCTAGGGATATAAACCTCAACACAACAATGAACAGAACATGTTGGAGGGATAGATTCCCTTCGCAGAGACTTCCCTTTCTATGGAACAGGGTCCCGATCTACATAAGACAGAGCCCCTCACTATCACTCTTCAAGAGGAACCTTGATGAGTGGATCCTTGATGAGTGGATGGGTAACAGAAAGTTCACACCGGGGATCACACCAACAGCACTACTAGATAGGGGCCAAGGGTACTAGCTGCTAGTACAAGGGTCTAGGGAACTACTAAAGGGGAGGTGAATACCACACAACGTGGCTGGGCTGATATATGCCTTCGGGCAGATAGCCCAGTACCAACCTATGAACCTATGAACCTATATAAATATATATATATATATATATATATATATATATATATATATATATATATATATATATATATATATATATATATATTTGGCTCTACTGCTCTACATCAAAAATACACTTCTTTGAAATAGAGCAGTAGACCCTACACTTCAGTGAAAGTCCACTTAAACGAAAGTGTACTTTCGCTGAAGTCTAGTTCCCCGCTACCTAAAAAACAAAACAAAACACTAAAACATGTTTTTGCAGGGGGGCAAGCTGCCCTGTACCCCCCATGTGGGGGGCTGTGCCCCCCCCCACTTAAATATACCAACTCCGAAATTGCACTACAGTGGGGAAAAGGGAATATTCCCATTCTGCACAGTAGTATGACTGCCAAAGTCAATGTTCGAAGTTTCAATACTTCGAACAAGGGGACTCGGTGAGGTGGGGTTCGAAGTAGTGAAACTTCGAACATATTAACGGATCCCATATATAGATATATATATATATATATATATATATATATATATATATATATATATATATATATATATATGTATATGGGTCTATTTCAATATATTGAAGTACAACAACATAGACTCTTAATTCGTCAACACCATAAAATAGAAAGCTCACTTATTCAAACTCCCAGAACAGCAAAAATGGTTTCTCTGAATATAACCACTTGGCCACTGGTGCTTCAACAAAGTATTAATTTAAGGGTGTGCACACTTATGCTACCAACTTATTGTACGTTTTTTATTTTTTATGATGTTTGCAGATGACATTGTGATCGGTAGTGAGAGTAGGGAACAGGTGGAGGAGACCCTGGAGAGATGGAGATATGCTCTAGAGAGAAGAGGAATGAAGGACAGCAGGACTAAGACAGAATATATGTGTGTGAATGAGAGGGAGGA
>NC_056736.1:682468281-682498281 GCF_019279795.1 Protopterus annectens | reverse complement strand
GATACCATTCCCCACTCGGAAATTATAGAAAAACTCACCAGCTTGAACATAAACCCCTACATTACGACTGGCTTACAGACAGAACTAACACGGTAAGAATAGCGGGCTCCAGGTCTGACTCTAAACCAGTCACAAGTGGTGTCCCACAAGGCTCAGTCCTGGGACCCCTACTGTTTGGCATATACTTCTCAGAAGTTCAGGCAAACACAGGAGGACTATGGCTAACCAACTTGGCCGATGACTACAAACTGGGAGGCATAATTGACTCTCTGGCTGACATGGACATTCTCCAAAAGGGCCTTACTGAGAAGGACACCTGGTGTCAAAGTCATGGTCTCAAGCTAAATGCCAAAAAATGCATAGTCATCCCATTTGGGAAAAACAAAACACCCATGAATTACCACATAGGTGGCAGCCCCCTTAATACAGAAGAGGTAATAAGAGATCTGGGGACCCAGGTAGATAGTAATCTCTTCTTTGACAATAATATTGCCAAAGTAGTTAGGAAAGCCTTCTATGTAGCTCATCTAATTACTAAAGGGTTTGCATCTAGAAATAAAGAGGTTATAGTACCCTTCTACTCGTCACTCATCAGACCCATCATAGAGTACAATGCCCTATTTGGGCTGTACCTCACAAGACACTTCCAACAGTTGGAAAGACCACAAAAGTGCCTCACCAAGAGGATTACTGGCATCAAACATATGCCCTATGCAGCCCGACTGGAAAAACTCCAGCTGCTGTCAGTGGTATATTGCTTAGTCAGAGGGGATCTCTGCCTAACTTACAAAGCCATGTTCAACTCAGAATTGATGGACATGCTCCACCTAAAGAAATCCAAGTCACTGTGAGCCACTTGCTCTAGTGAGCTAAACCTCACCACAACAATAAATAGAACATGCTGGAAGGATAGATTCCTGTCACAAAGACTCCCCATGCTTTGGAACAAAATTCCTAAGTACATTAGGCAGAGCCCCTCACTAACACTCTTCAAGAGAAACCTTGGTGAGGGATGGGTAACAGAAAATACACCCCTGGGATCACTTCATTGGCTCTTCTTAAAGAGGCTCAGTTAATTAATCAATGGGGCAGCGAAAGCTGACACACTCTGGCAAGGCTTATGAATGCCCTCGGGCAGATAGCGTAGTACCTACCTATGAACCTATGTGTGTATGTGTGTATGTGTAGGGGTATATGCATATGTGTATATGTGTAGGAGTATGTGTGTATCTTGTATATGTGTAGGGGTATGTGTGCATCTGTGTGTGTGTAGGGGTATGTGCATATGTGTGTATGTGTAGAGGTATGTGTGTATGTGTAGGGGTATGTGTGTATGTGTATATGTGTAGGGGTATGTGTGTATGTATATGTGTAGGGGTATGTGTTTATGCGTGTATGTGCAGGGTATGTGTTTGTATGTGTGTGTTTGTGTGTGTGTGTGTGTGTGTGTGTGTGTATGTATATATATATATATATATATATATATATATATATATATATATATATATATATATGTATAGGTGTATGTGTGTATGTTTAGGGGTGTGTATGTATGTTTGTAAGTTTAGGGGTGTGTGTATGTGTGTATGTGTGTGTGTGTGTGTGTGTGTGTGTGTGTGTGTGTGTGTGTAGGGGGCATGTGTGTATGTGTGTATGTGTAAAGGCATGTGTATATGTGTGTATGTGTAGGGGTATGTACATATGTGTGTACATGTAGGGGTATGTCCGTATGGGTGTACATGTAGGGGTATGTGCATATGTATGGATGTGTAGGGGGTATGTGCATTTGTGTGGATGTGTAGGGGTACATGTGTATGTGTGGATGTGTAGGGGTACATGTATATGTGTGTGTGTGTGTGTGTGTGTGTGTGTGTGTGTGTGTGTGTGTGTGTGTGTGTGTGTGTATGGGTATGTGTATGGGCATGTGTGTTTGTGCAGCGGTATGTGTGTATGCGTAGGGGTATGTGCATATGTGTGTATGTGTAAGAGTATTTGCTGGGGTATGTGCTTATGTTTGTATATGTGTGAGTATGTGTAGGGGTGTGTGTTTATGTGCAGGGGTATATGTGTATATATGTGTTTGATTTAATACAGAATGCCTCTGTCCATATGTGACATGTGTACCACCTGATAACAGAATTAGCAATCACAGATCCAGTGGTCTGGAGATACCTTGCAGAGGGTCAGGGAGGGGCTGTGCTTCATGACCTGTACATGCATTTTTTAGGCGATGATATCCTCAATGTTCAGCAGAATGGATGTTGTATTTTGGGGTGTATTTAAAAGGTTCTCCTGAGAGGGAGTCAGATGAAAAAAGATTCAAAAGCTCATACAATGACCATAATATACCATCAACCACACACACACACACACACACACACACACACACACACACACACACACACACACACACACACACACACACACACACACACACACACACACACACACCAGTTGACTGAGGTCAAATTTGAGTACGACACCTGTCCCGGTACAGAAGTTGTATTCCATACAGTGTAAGAGCAGCACTATAGATGTCTGATTTTAATAGTGTCAGAGTGCACTTTATAGAGGATTACATCATCAGTATATGCAGAGTTGATATTGGCAGGGTGTCTGACATAGCTGTGGACTCACATCCTTGTGTAACATTGTCTGCATAATGATAGTTGAATGAACACACCCACACCAGTTGATTGCTGTGAGATTGGAATCCCTACCTATCTAATTACATACACTAGAGAACACAATTCTTAATGTTCATGCCACTGCATAAGTCTGATTTGAACAGTGTCAGAGTGCACTTTGTAGAGGATGACATGATCAGTGTATGCTGTGGAGTCATGTAGAAATGTTAAAGTATCTTCTGAATGCTACTTGAGTGAGGGCAGCAGGACCTGGACTCATGCTCTTCTGACTACACACATGTTAACTGCTGTGAGATTAGAACCCCTAGCTATCTAATTACACAAGCTAGAGAACATAGTACTTACACACACACTGCCACAGAAGTCTGATTGTAATGTTGTCTGAGAGTACTTTATAGAGGGTGGTATCATCACAGTGTTGCAGGTAACATATTATTATGAAACTTGTTTGCAAAGGCAGGACTTCTGATATGATTGTGCGAGTGGAGTTTGCAAAAGTACATATAAATACATCCTGGCAACCTAGGTGAAAAAAACTGTCACGAATTGCAGAAGTGATACAGACATGTACCTGATGTTGTCTAGATGACACATACCTCTCAACTGTACAGATCTTTGTCTCATAGTCTTAGTCTGTTTTTCATAAACATTGTGGTTTTCTGGTAAACTAGTGCCAAATCATTAAAGATTGAAGTTAGAAAGTAATGACATACATTTATGTTTCAGACTTCATAACCTTCAGAAAATTCATTTTAATGCAAAATCAGTTATTCTACCAACTTTCTAGGTTTATAAGAACAACATTGTCCCTATGTTTGGGCCTTTGTCCCACTTTTATTGATGGCTTTGTCCAAATTTCTTGTAAGAAGTTGAGAGGTATCACACACACACACACACACACACACACACACACACACACACACACACACACACCTTTGGGAAACAGCAGTAGTGCAATGATGAAGTTATGTGTCTTCATATTCTGATAAAGATATGCCCACATTAATACAAGTTGCTGACAATATCAGTGGGATATGATCACGGATGACCAATGACCAACTGTAAACCCATACCAAATGTAAGAATACAGTTATACTATGTAAATCTGGATTCTGACAATGGCCCAAGTCTTGATATATCATTTGCAAATGCATTGATGCAGAGCACACATGAATATCAGGAAGTATGTGTTCAGTGAAGCACGTCACTGTCCTTCTGTTGTGTTTATGAATGTATTGCCATGTATTTGAGGATTATAGCAGAGTAACCAGAGTTAGACATACTAAACACCTCTTCACAAAGTGTGTCACTGAGAAACTGATTTGTACAGATGATGGCAAAGTATTAGAACAAGTGTGGTTTGCCTTTCAGGAATTCTACTTGGACTTGTGAAGTAGCAGTGTCTACTACTGCTCATTGCCAAACTGTGTGCAAATGGGGCATACAGTAACTGACTGGATTGGGGTTTATTGTTAGTGTTTCATGTCTCAGGCTTGCTAGATATGTTATCTGAGAAAGTGCTGGCATATAGTAAGATGAGTGTGCTCTAGTCTATCTTTGAAATGTTGGGGCCAAAGTTTTATTCCTTAAATAATTATTGGCATTGCCTTGCCTGTTTGTGCGACATTAAGCATTGAGCAAAAGCGGGACTCTGCTTAACTTTAATTTGGTTCACTTTCATTTGCACAAACAGGCTCAGTGGTGATGTGTAGCTATCAGCACTCCGGACAGTACTGAGTATGGAGAATACATCTGCTGACTACCTTTCCCTGTGGCACGGGGTGTAAGAGCAGTGAGCTCCTGGTCCGAGTGCAGGTGATCCAAGATTCAAACCCAGCTGATTCTCTTTTTTAACAATTGGTGTCAGGATGTACCTAAGTACCTAAGTCAATACCTAAGTAAATGTGATCAGGAGTGCAAATGTGACTATCATTGAGTACTTTAGAGTATAGTTCGTCCCCAAATTGTATCACTAATGCCGACCTGCAAATCACAATTAGTTGTGTGTACAGCTTACTACAAATGACAAGGGGAGGTACAACTTTTGAAATGATGGGTATAACTTACAAGATATGTTAACTATTTGTGCAGGGCTGGATATCCTGCAAAGTGTACAGTATGCATCTTCAGAGTAAGGACAGTTTCCACATCATATCAGCTGAACATTTCATCCATCATTACATGAACATGACACTAAGCGAATTGTACAGCAGATTTTGAAACCTTGTCACACTGCAGGTGCAATGATTCCTTATAGAATAAAGACAACATGCTTGTATTATCCATCAGCAGGTCACACTGCAGGTGCATTGATTTCTTATAGAATCAAAGCAACGTGCTTGTATTATCCATCAGCAGTTCACACTGCAAGTGCAATGATTCCTTATAGAATCAAGGTAACATGCTTGTATTATCCATCAGCAGGTCATACTGCAGGTGCAATGATTCCTTATAGAATCAAGGTAACATACTTGCATTATCCATCAGCAGGTCACACTGCAGGTGCAATGATTCCGTATACAATCAAGGTAACATGCTTGTATTATCCATCAGCCAGTCATACTGCAGGAGCAATGATTCTGTGTAGAATCAAGGTAACATGCTTGTATTATCCACCAGCAGGTCACACTGCAAGTGCAATGATTCCTTATAGAATCAAGGTAACATGCTTGCAATATCCATCAGCAGGTCACACTGCAGGTGCAATGATTTCTTATAGAATCAAGGTAACATGCTTGTATAATCCATCAGCCGGTCACACTGGAGGTGCTATGATTCCTTATAGAATCAAGGTAACATACTTGTATTATCCATAATCAGGTCACACTGCAGATGCAATGATTCCATATAGAATCAAGGTAAAATGCTTATATTATCCATCAGCAGGTCACACTTCAGGTGCAATGATTCCTTATAGAATCAAGGTAACATACTTGTATTATCCATCAGCATGTTATACTGCAGATGCAATGATTCCGTATAGAATCAAGGTAACATGCTTGTATTATCCATCAGCAGGTCACACTGCAGGTACAATGATCCCATATAGAATCAAGGTAACATGCTTGCATTCTCCATCAGTAGGTCACACTGCAGGCGCAATGATTCTGTATAGAATCAAGATAACATGCTTGTATTATCCATCAGCAGTACACACTCCAGTTGCAATGATTCCTTATAAAATCAAGGTAACATGCTAGTATTATCCATTAGCAGGTCACACTGCAGGTGCAATGATTCCTTATAGAATCAAGGTAACATGCTTGCATTATCCATCATCAGGTCACACTGCAGGAGCAATGATTCCATATAGAATGAAGATAACATGCTTGTATTATCCATCAGCAGGTCACACTGCAGGTGCAATGATTCCGTATAGAATCAAGGTAACATGCTTGTAATATCCTTCAGCAGGTCACACTGCAGGTGCAATGATTCTGTATAGAATCAAGGTAACATGCTTGTGTTATATGTCAGCAGGTCACACTTCAGGTGCAATGATTCCGTATAGAATCAAGGTAACATGCTTGTATTATCAATCAGCAGGTCACACTGCAGGTGCAATGATTCCTTATTGAATCAAGGTAACATGCTTGTATTATCCATCAGCAGGTCAACTACAGGTGCAATGATTCCGTATAGAATCAAGGAAACATGATTGTATTAGCCATCAGCAGTTCACACTGCAGGTGCAATTATTCCTTATAGAATCAAGGTAACATGCTAGTATTATCCATGAGCAGGTCACACTGCAGTTGCAATGATTCCCTATAGAATCAAGGTGACATGCTTGTATTATCCATCAGCAGGTCACACTGCAGGTACAATGATTCCTTATAGAATCATGGTAAAATGCTTGTATTATCCATCAGCAGGTCACACTGCAGGTGCAATGATTCTGTATAGAATCAAGGTATCATGCTTGTATTATCCATCGGCAGGTCAAACTTCAGGTGCAATCATTCCTTATGGAATCAAGGTATAATGCTAGTATTATCCATCAGCAAGTCAGACTGCAGGTGAAATGATTCCGTATAGAATCAAGGTAACATGCTTGTATTATCGGCCAGCTGGTCACACTTCAGGTGCAATGATTCCTTATAGAATCAAGGTAACATGCTTGTACTATCCATCAGCAGGTCACACTGCAGGTGCAATGATTCTTTGTACAATCAAGGTAACATGCTTGTACTATCCATCAGCTGGTCACACTGCAGGTGCAATGATTATTTTATGGAATCAAGCTAATATGCTTGTGTTATCCATCAGCTGGTCACACTGCAGGTGCAATGATTTCTTATTGAATCAAGGTAACATGCTTGTATTATCCATCAGCAGGTCGCACTGCAGGAGCAATGATTCCTTATAGAATCCAAGTAACATGCTTGTATTATCCATCTGCAAGTGCAAGGATGCTTTATAGAATCAAGGTAACATGCTTGCATTATCCATCAGCCAGTCACACTGTAGGTGCAAGGAATGCATATAGAATCAAGGTAACATGCTTGTATTATCCATCAACAGGTCACCCTGCACGTGCAATGATTCCTTATAGAATCAAGGTAACATGCTTGTATTATCCATCATCAGGTCACACTGCAGGTGCAATGATTCCTTATAGAATCAAGGTAACATGCTTGTATTATCATTCAGCAGGTCACACTGCAGGTGGAATGATTCCTTATAGAATCAAGGTAACACGCTTGTATTATCTATCAGCAGGTCACACTGCAGGTGCAAGGATTCCGTATAGAATCAAAGTGAAATGCTTGTATTATCCATCAGCAGGTCACACTGCAGGTGCAATTATTCCATATAGAATCAAAGTAACATGTTTGTATTATCCATCAGCAGGTCGCACTGCAGGTACCATGATTCCTTATAGAATCAAGGTAACATGCTTGTATTATCTATCAGCAGGTCGCACTGCAGGTGCAAGGATTCCTTATAGAATCAAGATAACATGCTTGTATTATCCATCAGCAGGTCACACTGCAGGAGCAATGATTCCATATAGAATCAAAGTAACATGCTTGTATTGTCCATCTGCACGTCACACTGCAGGTGCAATGATTCCATATAGAATCAAGGTAACATGCTTGTATTATCCATCAGCAGGTTACACTGCAGGTGCAATGATTCTTTTTACAATCAATGTAACATGCTTGTATTATATATCAGCAGGTCACACTGCAGGTGCAATGATTTTTTATAGAATCAAGGTAATATGCTTGTATTATCCATCAGTTGGTCACACTGCAGGTGCAATGATTTCTTATAGAATCAAGGTAACATGCTTGTATTATCCATCAGCAGGTCACACTGCAGGTGCAATGATTTCTTATAGAATCAAGGTAACATGCTTGTATTATCCATCAGCATGTCACACTGCAGGTGCAATGATTCCTTATAGAATCAAGGTAACACTCTTGTATTATCTATCAGCACGTTTCACTGCAGGTGAAATGATTCCTTATAGAATCAAGGTAACATGCTTGTATTATCCATCAGCAGGTCACACTGCAGGTGCAATGATTCCTTATAGAATCAAGGTAACATGCTTGTATTATCCATCAGCAGGTCACACTGCAGGTGCAAGGAATCCTTATATAATCAAGGTAACATGCTTGTAGTATCCATCAGCAGGTCACACTGCTGGTGGAATGATTCTTTATAGAATCAAGGTAACGTGCTTGTATTATCCATCAGCAGGTCACACTGCAGGTGCAATGATTCCTTACAGAATCAAGGTAACATGCTTGTATTATTCATCAGCAGGTTACACTGCATGTGCAATGATTCTTTATACAATCAAGGTAACATGCTTGTATTATATATCAGCAGGTCACACTGCAGGTGCAATGATTTTTTTATAGAATCAAGGTAATATGCTTGTATTATCCATCAGGTGGTCACACTGCAGGTGCAATGATTTCTTATAGAATCAAGGTAACATGCTTGTATTATCCATCAGCATGTCACACTTCAGGTGCAATGATTCCTTATAGAATCAAGGTAACATGCTTGTATTATCCTTAAGCAGGTCACACTGCAGGTGCAAGGATTCCTTATAGAATCAAGGTAACATGCTTGTATTATCCTTAAGCAGGTCACACTGCAGTTGCAATGATTCCTTATAGAATCAAGGTAACATGCTTGTAATATCCATTAGCAGGTCACATTGCAGGAGCAATTATTCCATATAGAATCAAGGTAACATGCTTGTATTATCCATCAGCAGTTCTCACTGAAGGTGCATTGATTCCATATAGAATCAAGGTAACATGCTTGTATTATCCATCAGCAGGTCACACTGCAGGGGCAATGATTCCTTATTGAATCAAGGTAACATGCTAGTATTATCCATGAGCAGATCACACTGCAGTTGCAATGATTCCCTATAGAATTAAGGTGACATGCTTGTATTATCCATCAGCAGGTCACACTGCAGGTGCAATGATTCCTTATAGAATCAAGGTAACATGCTTGTATTATGCATCAGCAGGTCACACTGCAGGTGCAATGATTCCTTATAGCATCAAAGTAACATGCTTGTATTATCCCTCAGCAGGTCGCACTGCAGGGGTAATGATTCTGTATAGAATCAAGGTAACATGCTTGTATTATCCATCAGCAGGTCACACTGCAGGTTCAACGATTCCGTATAGAATCAAGGTAACATGCTTGTATTATCCATCAGCAGGTCACACTGCAAGTGCAATCATTCCATATAGAATTATGGTAACATGCTTGTATTATCCATCAGCAGGTCACACTGCAGGTGCAATGATTCCTTATAGAATCAAGGTAAAATGCTTGTATTATCCATCAGCCGGTCACACTGCAGGTGCAATGATTCCTTATAGGATCAAGGTAACATGCTTGTATTATCCAGCACCAGGTCACACTGCAGGTGCAATTATTCCCTATAGAGTCAAGGTAATATGCTTGTATTATCCATCAGCAGGTCACACTGCAGATGCAATGATTCTGTATAGAATCAAGGTAACTGCTTGTATTATCCATCAGCAGGTCACACTGCAGGTGCAATGATTCCCTACAGACTCAAGGTAACATGCTTGTATTATCTATCAGCAGGTCACACTGCAGGTGCAATGATTCCTTATAGAATCAAGGTAACATGCTTGTATTATCCAGAGTGATCCAAGCAGCAGAGAGCTAAAAGAGTGACTTTCTACCAGATATAAGTATTTTTTGTGGCTTTCCCACTGTTATTAAGCTAGCGACTGTCCGATTTGGTGAAGTTTCAGCCAGAAACTAGTAGTCCATTGGTCGTTTTGGGCCAATTCCTAGCTCCTTTTAGCCCCCTGCTATAAAACACGCTAAACACGTGTTTTCCAGCTTGTACCAACTCAGCACAGATCCTCGTGGTGGCCTGCAGAGTGATCCAAGCAGCAGAGAGCTAAAAGAGTGACTTTCTACCAGATATAAGTATTTTTGTGGCTTTCCCACTGTTATTAAGCTAGCGACTGCATTTCGCCTGTTTTACTGCTACTTTAAGTGATTTCTGCATTTTACACTGTTTATTGCACTTTAAGTTACTAATTGTTGCAAATTGTTTCTGCAGGCTACACACTAAAGTGCGCTAGCCAATTTACAGCATTTATAGCATTTACTGTCTGTTTTTTTCCTTGTCTCTGTAATAAAACAAAAAAATATCTTGTTTTCCCACCTTACTGAACTAGAGTAGTCCAGTTTCAGAGTTGCTGATCCCTGGGTTTTGTTTTTAGTTCCTGTTACTGATCCATTGCCTTATTAGGAAGGAGGGAAGTTTCTTTGCTTACCAGTGGGAGTGGGAAGCACTGAGCGGCCTTTTGTCCGATTTGGTGAAGTTTCAGCCAGAAACTAGTAGTCCATTGGTCGTTTTGGGCCAATTCCTAGCTCCCTTCAGCCCCCTGCTATAAAACACGCTAAACGCGCGTTAGTGTGATTTAGCGGAGTTGCCACTGTTGCACACAAGAGCAGCGGCGGTTAAACAAGGTTAAACTATTCGGGCCATCTAAATTCCACTCTTCAAATTTTCCCTTAGAACTACCTTCCTCGAGCTGTACTGCTGATCTAACCAGCATATCCTATAACTGAAAAGTTCATCTCTACTTGATTCCCAAGTAGACTATTCTCTATCTGTAAAGCCTAGCACTTACTCCTACAGTACTTGCACCTTGATAAAGCACTCTTATTATAGATAGTACCCCACCAGCCTAAAACCCACTTCCCCCGGAGTCCTTTGAAAGTCTCTTTATCTACTACTTCTAGTATGTCAAGGGATCAGTTGCTAGTGTCCTCTCCAGCTCAACAGGTGAACCTGGGAATATTGAGGCAATGTTACAATTGCCTCATGTACACAGACAATCCTCTCCTTCTCCCACAAAAAGGCTGAGCTCTCTCAACATAGGACTGGCAAGACCAGACAGGAGGAGAAGGTAACCACACACAATACATACCCAGTCACACATGGTACCATCACAACTTCAAATCATACACATACTCACACAAAGACATACTCGGAGGCTCTGATCAAAAATTTACCAAAACAGCAGAGGCCACCAAAGCAGACACCCAAACAACTACCACCTCACGACCCAACACATGCAACACATAGACCACACAGTCAGAGTGTCAAACAGTCACAGCCCTTAAGGCCAAACAAAATGCCTGACACACTTGTCATTGGTGATTCCATAGTCAGACACACTGACGTCCCGCTCACCAGACTGAGTAAGGAGAAGGTCACAGTAAGCTGCCTGTCGGGCGCTAGAATCCGCCACATAACGCAAGCACTCAGGTCTCTCAACAGCAGGTACAAGTACGACTCAGTCATTGTCCACGCTGGTGTCAATGACCTGAGATGTACCTCCTTGGACTACATGAAAAGAGACATAGAGGAGCTTTCTGATTATGTAGCCAAGGCAGGTATGACCCTGACCCTGAGCAGCATCCTTCCTTCACCAAGAATGATGCCACAACATAGAGACAAGATGATCAGCTTTAACAATTGGCTTAATTTCTGGTGTCATTCAAAGGGGATCCAGTGTCTGTCTGCCTGGGATGACATGCTGGACAAGCCACGCTGCTTCGCAAGGGACGGCTTGCACCTGTCACCCCTGGGCTTCCGGATATTGGCAAAGGCTCTTGCCACCCCCATAGTGCCTTTTTTAGGCAAGGCTCAAATTCTAAACCTACCACCCTAGAACACCAAAAAGGAAAAAAACTAAGGGTAATGCTGCTCAATGCCAGAAGTCTCAACCTCAAGATGCACGCACTCGAGGCCCTTCTCAATATGGAGAACATTGATGTCTGTGCTGTGACAGAAACCTGGTTCAAGGCTCCTGAGAGCATCCCAGCACTAACAGGTTTCACCTCATATCATGCGTTCCGGCCCCAAAATCCGGACAACACCAAGAAAGGGGGGGGTGTCCATATTCATAAAGGACACCCACACCTCAAGGTTGATGGCAACGCACGATGCATCGGAGACCATCCAGGTGCAATTAACCATAGGCAAGACTGCTCTGCAATTTGTAGCATGTTACAGGCCACCCTCTCAAACTCAGGAACCTCACATGGCCTTCCTGAAAACATTGGAGGGGACAAATGTATCTCCAAACACCATCATACTAGGTGACTTCAACTACCCTAATATAGACTGGGAACACTACTCAAGCCCGAACACTCTAACCCAAAGATTCCTGGAGTTCATAAACTCAAATGCCATGGAACAACTAGTCACCATCCCCACAAGAGGAGAAAACATACTTGATCTCATCATCACGAACATGGGATCAAAATGTTCAACACCGCAACTATACCCCTCACTGGTGAGTTCAGATCATAAACTAATCTCGCTGGAGGTCCTCATCCCCCCCACCTGAAACAAAAAGACCACAGTGAAAAACTTCTCAAAAGCCGATTTCACACTTCTAAAAACTAGTGTGGTCTCCTTTAAGGCCCCTGAGCCAGTGGTAAACATTACTCAAACCACTGAATCACTTACAAATGCCTTCTACCAGCACCTACAGGACTGCATGGAGCAGGCAATCCCAAACAAAACTAAGACTCTCTGTACCAAAGGCAAGCGTCCAGTCTGGTGGACCCCAGCCATAAACAAGCTCTACAACAAAAGGAGGAAGCTACTACAAGATAGAGCAAAATCTTTGAAAGGTAAGACACCTTTGATCATTATAAGTAAAAAACTAAGAGCTCTCATAAAATCATCCAAGGCAAATTTTTAGAGAAAAATCGCCAAGGACTCTAAAGACAATCATAAGGCCTTCTTTAGCTATGTTAGAAACCTAGGAGGAAACTCCCAGATATGCTCAGAATTAGTTCAAAATGATGTGAAAATTACTGAACCTACACACATTGCCAACATACTGGCTGACAGGTTCAGTGCAAACTTCTCCCCTCCCTCCCCCTCCCAAAAGGAGAGATATCTATTCCAGAGGATTGTAGCCCCCCAAACATCTCCAACGCCCAGGTGAGAACTGCCCTCACTAAGGCAAAAACACAGCATCCATGGGACCGGATGGTGTCCCCGGCTGTGTGCTTCATGAACTCAACGAGGAATTAAACCCACAGTTAGGACAGCTGTTTAATCTTAGCCTCACCTCAGGATACGCACTCCAAGGAGTGGCACACGCGACTGTGGTCCCACTTCATAAGGGCAGTGCCTCCACAGACCCTGGAAATTACCGCCCATTAGCTTGACAAGCCTTATCTGCAAAGCCATGGAGAG
The DNA here is from genome assembly GCF_019279795.1 of Protopterus annectens. Lineage (NCBI taxonomy): Eukaryota > Metazoa > Chordata > Ceratodontiformes > Protopteridae > Protopterus > Protopterus annectens. Next base: position 682,484,877 of record NC_056736.1, on the reverse strand, counting down.
GATCATAATGGAACTCATAAATAAAGACATAGGGAACTTGCAGACTTTGGATCCAACCCAGTTTGGCTTTGTCAAAGGCAGATCCTGCCTCTTAAACTTTGTTGACTTTTTCGAGACAGTCACCAAGGCCATTGATGAGGGAAAGGCAGTCCATACAGCCTACCTCGACCTGGCAAAGGCCTCGACACAATACCCCACTCAGGTATCATCGAAAAACTCATCAGCTTGAATGTAAACCCATACATCACAAGATGGGTTGCAAACTGGCTAAGTGACAGAACCCACAGGGTCAGAGTTGCTGGAGCCATGTCAGACTCAAAGCCTGTCACAAGTGGTGTCCCACAGGGCTCAGTCCTGGGTCCACTCTTGTTTGGCATCTACTTTTCTGAAGTACAAGCAAACACAGGAGGGTTATGGCTGACAAAGTTTGCAGATGACTGCAAACTGGGCGCCATAGTCGAAAACACATCTGACACAGATATCCTCCAGAAGGGCCTCACAGAAATGGATAACTGGTGCCAGAGCCATGGCCTGAAGTTAAACACCAAAAAATGCATAGTCATACCCTTCGGGAAAAACAAGGTTACCCCTAGCTACCATATAGGTGGCAATCCACTGAGCACAGAAAAAGTCATCAGGGATCTGGGGACCCAGGTTGACAGTAGCCTTCATCAGGGATCTGGGGACCCAGGTTGACAGTAGCCTTTCGTTTGACACTCATGTTGCTAAAGTAGTTAGGAAAACCTTCTATATCGCCCACCTGATCATGAAGGGATTCACATCTAGATCAAGGGAGGTCATCGTCCCCCTGTACTCATCACTCATTAGACCTATGATTGAGTACAATGCCCCATTCGGAATGTATCTGACCAGACACCTGCTGCAGCTTGAAAGGCCCCAAAAGTTCCTCACCAAAAGGATAAAGGGTCTCAAAAATATGTGTTATGCTGCCCGACTGAAAGAACTCCAGCTCTATTCAGTCTCATACCGCTTGCTCAGAGGTGACCTGTGCCTGACATATAAGGCCATGTCAAACCCAGATTTGATGAATATGCTTCACCTCAAAAAATCTTAATCACTCAGAACCACAAGGGCGGGAGACTTAAACCTTGACACGGTTATAAATAGAACGTGCTGGAGGGACAGATTCATCACCCAGAGACTCCCTATGCTGTGGAACAAAATCCCGGTACATGTGAGGCAGAGCACCTCTCTGGCCTTGTTCAAGAGGAATCTTGACCGATGGATGGGAGATCGCAGATATACCCCAGGGATTACTTCAGTGTCACTGCTTGACAGAGGCACAGCAAAATGATAGGCATAGTTTTTATTCAAACTAAAGGGGTGGCGAAAGCCACATAACTATGGGCTAGGCTTATAAATGCCCTTGGGCAGATAGCCTAGTATGAACCTATGAACCTATGAACCTATCAGCAGAGTCATGTCAGTCTGCACAAGCCATGTGATGAACCGCATATGCATCAGCCTAATACACACCCATAAAGGGCTAGGAGTGAATGGGTACATAGAAGGAGAGGTGGACATATACATAATGTTTGGTGTAACATTCACAAACATAGTTTTGGTCTGTTCTTATTATTATGCTCCCAGGGTCTGCAGCATGAAGCTGAACAAGGTTGTATAAATATGTAATAGCTGTGGGGATGGATGTTATTGAAAACAATTTGTTTTAGCCAGTATCCGTTATATCTCCAAGAGAACTCATAACTGTGGCACATGTTAAGATGTGGGTGATTAACCATATCATATACATATAGCATCACACTAAGAAATGATGTCATTACACATAGCATCACACTAAGAAATTATGTCATTACACTTAGCATCACACTAAGAAATGATGTTAGATGCATCTGGAATCGAACCCTTGATGCTACAGGCAAAAAAAGAAAAGTCAGTGTTGTGTTTTTTGTCCAAACTCTGCATTGGAAGTTACACTTTGTTACATCCAGCAGTAGACAGGACTGCTTCAAACTGGTCCTTTTACTCTGCTTTAGCTCTGTGTTCCTTTAACACAGCATGTTTATGCACCTTTGTGTGGCTATAACCAAACTTGTGCAGCTGATTGCAAAAGCTCACCAGATTTTGCCATAGGACATAAAGAGCCATTCACTGCCACTCAGCATTGCTGTATGATGACTGACTCCACACAAATTCAGAGGACAAAGCATGAAGGCTTTTATGGTCCATTTCTGGCCACGTGTGTAGTGTGTGATTCTATTTTTTGACCAGATTAAAGAAATGAAAATGGGATAGATAATGAAATGGGGGACAAGCATGCAGAAGAACAAAGGGACAGATATATAGAAATGTGCAGGAGGAAATTAGGAAAGAGCTATATATATCCACTTCTTCAACACAGAAATGTGCACGTGTAGAGAAAATCTGATGAGTATAGACTGTCACGCAACACTGATGTTAGACAACAATGCAATGATATTGTATAGCCAATTAGACCAAATCAAGTGCATCAAGAAGACACATATGCAAAGTAGAGATCTATGTGTGGGACAATTTTTTTGTGGGACAGGTACCCATTTTTTTTTTCTTTTGGCTTTCAAAAAGAGAGGAATACTGGGGAAGTGACATAGGAATATGAGGGTCAGTTAGGTAGGGTAGGTGAGGAAGCAGATGCAGACAGGACAAACAAGACAGATACAGGGATGGTGATGGACACAAAAGGTTGAGGGACACCATGATTGGGAATGGGTAGGGGACATCGAAGACATGCTCATCAAGTGTGGGAATAGTGAGAATCTAGTCCTCACTCTCAGAACTGTCATCACTGTCACCTTCCTCAGTTCCCTGTGAAACTACTTGATTTGGGAGTTTCTTTTCTATTTTAATGATCAACCTCTACAGGCAGCTGATGCAAGCACTAAGGCCAGTCTGTATTAGAATGTTCACTATCCTTGGCAACTCCAGGTGGATGACATAATCACCACCTCCACCACTATTCCCAAAGGGTACCACTTCACCAGCCAGTAGCCAGGACAGTGCTATATGATGTGGATGGACCAGATAGTACGGGGGCAGCAGAGGCAGTACTGCCAGGTTGCATCCCAGAGGTGGTGGATTTTGGTGCGGCAGCCAGTGGTGGGTTTGCAGGAAGAGCTGAAGTGGCTGGCATACCTTTCTGTACTGAAAAGCATTTGGTTTGTTGGCAGAAAGTGCCACTTAAGATTAATCATTTGTGAACTGAGGGGTGGAGGTAGGAACTAAACCTTCTATTTAAGGGGTAAAATAAAACATTTCAGAGCTTTATTGGAAAGGCTCACACAGACTCTGCTACACTTTGCTGTGAGGGAAAGGTTGGTTTGCTTTTTATTTGTTGTATTTTGTATTAGTTTATTGCCTTTTTATATTTTGAGTGCTGTGATTTGTTTTCTTTACCTTGTGTTTTGCTTGTGTTCTGCTTTTAACTGCATATTAAAACTTTAAAAGACACCACAGCTCTGTCTCTTGTGAGTCAGGCAGAAATCCCCCCCTACCCTGTCACTGTTGTGTTCTTAAATACCACTGTCTTTCTAGTTGCCTGTCTCATATGTTAATTTTACCATATACCTCATTTCCTCTCTGCTTTTACTGGCTTGTGTGAATAAGCACAAAATTATCATTTTGTGAAATCACTTCCCTTCAACTATTTAAATTTATTGGCCATTCTACTGTATTCCATAGTACCGGAATACAAAAGTGATCACCCCTTTCAATATATGTTGCTGTTTTTAAAATATAGTGACTCTCCACTAAAACTTAACTTTTTAGACAGGTAAAACTTAAGTTACCTACTTTCACATCTAACTTCTCTAGTGCACACTGCAGTGTTTAGGGTAAACCATTTTTTTCAACTTACCTTTAAACATCCCTGTGACTAGCACTTGCTCTAATACCTGCTGGAAAGCACTAGGAAGCCTTAAACTGATACAAACACTCAACTCTCCTTATTAATAAGGAGAAATTAATGATAGGCACTAAACAGCCTATAATTGCAAAGTGCCTTGCTAAGGTAAGGGAAAACAGCTCCTGTACTTCACAAAAACAAAGCAACAAACCAGTCATGTCCAAGGGTCAGCTTCCATTGATTTCTCCTGTCCACCTGGTGAATCTGGGCATACTGGGGCAATGCAGCAATTTCCTCATGTACACAGAAAACCCTCTCCTCCTACCACCCAACACTACAACCTGTGAAAGATGCACTTACATAGCCAAACTGGAAGCAAAGCTCTCTCCACCCAAGATTGTGCTAGACAGTCAAGAGGAGAAGGTTAACACCCGCACTACACCTCAAGCAATACATAGCCCTTCTAAACTCACACCACCAACACCCACACATAGCAGCACTAAATCCACATATGTAGAAGCCCTTAACTGTAACCTGCCCAAGCAACAAGGATCTCTGAAGTTGAAATGCAAACAGACACCAATCACTACCAAAGTATCACATAGCTCACAACACCAGTGTGCCACCCAGCAACAGCCGCTAAGGCAAGACAATGTACCTAACACTTTAGTCATAGGTGACTGTATAGTCAGGCACACTGATGTCCCACTCATCAGGCTGAACAAGGAGAAAATTACAGTGAGCTGCCTGTCGGGTGCCAGGATCCGCCACATAACTCATGCACTCAAGTCACTCCACAAGTACAAATATGACTCTGTCATTGTCCATGTTGGAGTGAATGACTTGAGATGTACTTCTCTGGACTAAATGAAAAGAGACGTGGAAGAGCTCTCAGATCATGTGGCCCAGGCAGGTATGACCCTAGCCATGAGTAGCATCCTGCCTTCACTCAGAATGATACCACAATATAAGGACAAAATGATTGACTTCAACAATTGGGTAAGCTTCTGGTGTCATTCAAAGAGGATCCGGGATCTGTCTGCCTGGGAGGACATGATCGACAGACCACGATGCTTTGCCAGAGATGGTCTGCACCTGTCACTCCTGGGATTCAGGTTACTGGCTAAGGCTCTTGCCACCCCTATAGTGCCTTTTTAGGCAAAGTTCAAAGGACAAAACCACCACTGTAACAGGTACAAGCATGCAAAATCTGAAAGTAATGCTACTCAGTGCTAGAAATCTGAACCTCAAAATGCACTCTCTCGAGGCACTCCTAAAAATGGAGAACATCGATATCTGTGCAGTAACTGAGACCTAGTTCAAGGCTCCAGAGAGCACCCCTGCAATACCAGGCTACAACTCTTACCACACTTTTTGGCCACCAAACCAGGATCAAAACACTAAAGGTGGAGGAGTGTCCATATTCACCAAGGATATTCACACCACCAGGTTAGTTACCCAGCACAATGCGTCTGAAATTCTCCAGGTGCAACTAACACTAGATAAGACTTCAATCCAAATTATAGCTTGCTACAGATCCCCCACCATGCCCCAAGATTCTCACTACACCTTTATAAACATACCGAAATATACAAAATATTAATATACAACCAAACTCCCTAATACTGGGTGATTTCAACTACCCTGCCATTAACTGGGAAAACTACTCGTGCACCAACACCTTTGCCCAATGGTTCTTTGAATTCATAAATTCCAATGCCCTGGATCAACTAATCCATAGTCCCATCAGGGTCTCCAATATCCTAGACCTGGTCATTACCAATATGGGAAATCGATGCTTCACACCTATGGTCACCCCCTCGTTGATCAGGTCAGACCATAAGCTAATCACCCTTAACATCCACATCCCACCCCACCCCTCAGTAAGGAAACCTCCATAAAAAACTTCTCCAAAGCCAACTTCATGCTACTCAAGTCAGAAGTTGCAAACTTCATGACAACCACGCAGATGGGAACTGAAAGTTCGACTGCTGAGTCCTACACTAAGGCACAGTACAAGCACATCCACTCATGCATGAATCGTGCCATCCCAAATAGAACCAAGATGCTTTCCTCCAAAAAAAGGAAGCCAATCTGGTGGTTGCCTGCCATAAACAAACATTACAACAAAAGGAAGAAACTGTTGCAGAAAAGAGGAAAATCCCAGGATGCAAAAATCTCCCTTACCAGCTTCAGTAAGAAGCTGAAATCCTTCATAAAATCCTCCAAAGCTAGTTACAAAAATAAAATTGCCAAAGATTCCAAAGACAACCACAAGGCATTCTTTAACTATGTCAAGAATCTAAATGGCAATGCTCAGATCTGCTCTGAGCTACAACAGAATGGCATTAAATATACTGATCTCAAGGATATTGCCAATATCCTGGCAGATCGATTCAGTGCCAACTTCACCACCCTCTCACCCCCTAAATGGCCCATCTCAATACCAGAAGATTGCCAATTTTCAGTAATAATGGCCACACAGTTAAACAACACACTCTCCAAAGCTAAGAATACAGCATCCATGGGACCAGATGACATTCCAAGCTGTGTACTACATGAACTACAAAATGAAATGGCACCTCACCTAAGTGTCATGTTTAATCATACCCTCACCTCAGACTTCTTGCCCACTGAGTGGTGCACAGCTACAGTTATCCCACTCCACAAGGGGGGATCCACCTTGGATCACAGGAACTACTGCCCCATCAGTCTGATGAGCTTGATCTGCAAGGCCATGAAACATATTATCATGGAACATATAAACAAAGACATTCGTATCCTTAAAACACTGGACCCCACCCAGTTTGGATTCATGAAGGGCCGATCTTGTCTCCTGAACCTGATTGACTTCTTCGAATCAGTCTCCAGAGCTGTGGACGAGGGTAAGGCAGTCCACACAGCCTATCTGGACCTCACCAAGGCCTTTGACACCATCCCCTACTCTGGAATCATAGATAAACTTACTAAGCTGGGCATTAATCCCTACATCACTCAATGGGTTGCCAACTGGCTTACTGACAGAACCCACACTGTAAAAGTAGCTGACTCCAAATCCAGCTCCAGACAAGTGACAAGTGGAGTACCTCAGGGTTTAGTCCTGGGACCTCTCTTGTTTGGCATCTATTTCTCTGAAGTACAGGCCAACACTAAGGGACTCTGGCTAACAAAGTTTGCAGATGACTACAAACTGGGAGCCATTATTGAATCCCCAAATTATGTGGATACTCTACAAAAGGGCCTTACAGAAACAGATGCTTGGTGCCAGAGCCATGGGCTCAAGCTCAATGCCAAGAAATGTATAGTTATCCCCTTTGGGAAAAAACATGTATCCGTGAATTACCACATAGGTGGCAGTACACTAAACACCGAAAGTGTGATAAGAGACTTAGGGACACAGGTGGACAGTGGTCTCACCTTCAATAACCACAAAGCCACAACAGTCAGGAAATGTTTCTCTGTGGCACACCTCATCACTAAGGGCTTTTCATCCAGAAAAAAGGAGGTCATTGTCCCACTGTACTCATCCCTCATTAGACCCATTATAGAGTACAACGCCCCATTTGGTATGTACCTCTCAAGACATCTGCAACAACTGGAAAGGCTGCATAAATACCTCACTAAAAGAATCACAGGCCTAAAGCAGATGCCCTATGCTGACCGCCTTAAAAAATTCCAGCTATACTCTGTCGCATATCTGCTCCGTGGCGATCTCTGCTTAACATACAAGGCCATGTTAAACCCAGAGCTGTTGGACATGCTACACTTAAAGAAATCCCAATCCCTCAGAGCCACATGTTCTAGGGATCTAAACCTTGTCATCACAATAAACAAAACATGTTGGAGGGATAGGTTCCCAACCCAGAGACTCCCCAGACTCTGGAACAGACTGCCCATACATGTCAACCAGAGTGCCTCTTTGGCTCTCTTCAAAAGAAACCTTGATGATTGGATGTGAGAAAGGAAATTCACCCTGGGGATCACGTCAGTCGCCCTGCTAGACAGGGGTCCAGGGAAGTAAATTGTGTGGGAAGAAATAGCCAGGGAATTGTTATGGCTAGGCTTGTATAGGCCCTAGGGCCAATAGCCTAGTACCAACCTATGAACCTATGAACCTATAAGTATGACATCAGTATGGTGTGGTTCCAGGTAACAACATCTTACCTACTAACCTCCTATGAACACTTTAAATACCTACAATTCTACTACCCTAACAAGCAAACTAGTATTATACCACCAACAACATGCCAAATATTGAACTACAAAGCCCAATCACTCAAATCTTATCCCACCTAGGCTTCCTAATTCACTTTCTATAGCTCACATTAATAATAGTAGCTTAAATAACAAAGCTGCCCACCTTCATGCTCTCATGGATGTCCACTCTTTTGACATACTATGTTTGTCAGAAACATGGTTAAAACCTTCAACTACTGATAATGAAATCTTACCACCTGGTTACAATATCCTAAGAGCAGACCGCAAAATTAAAAAGGGAGGTGGAGTTGCCATGCTCTCTAAAAAAGGGTTACAAATCTCCACACAAGACTGCTATCCAACATCTCACAATAATGTTGAAATTCTTGCCACCAAAGTTCAACTTAACATTAGAAAATCCATAATCATCATCTGCGTCTACCTACCTCCTGGTAATAATACTTGTATCCTTGGAGACACCCTGGATTATCTTCATCTTTCCCTCAACAGACTATAATTCTAGGTGACTTTAATATTGACTGGAAAACCTGCACACAAAATCAGCCAACTTCACACATTAACCTACATGGATTTTCACAAATGATCAACTTCCCAACCAGAATTAACAAACCCAATAATAAAGAGAGTATATTAGATTGGATACTCATAAACAATCACCAGCATATGTATAAGGTTGCAACCCTTCCTGCAGATTTAAGTGACCACTCACTCACTCACTTATATCATTAGGCATAAGACAACTATTCCTAACCCAACCACACTTAGAACAATCAGAACCAATAAAAACTTTAATCCTGACTATTTCCAAAGTGAATTTAGAGCATGTGATTGGACGCCCATTAAACACCTCTCTCTAGACGTGGCAGTGAATTACTTTAATTCAAAATTCTTAACAATCCTAGACTATCATGCACCAAACCATACTATCAGAACTAAGTATAAGCCAGCCCCATGGCTTACTAAGGAAACCAGGCAGAAAATCCTACTTAGAAACAAACTCTGGGCTCTATGGAGATCTACTAAGCAACCCGCAGACCAACTTAAATTTAAACAAATGAGAAATGATACAAAAAAAGCCATTCTCTTGGACAAAAAAAAAGTTTTACTGTCATCTCCAGCAAACTAACCAAAGTAATCCACAAATGTTCTGAGCCAGTATTAACAAACTTCTTCACCCTGGTCATTCCACCACACCACCCCCTGCAGGAGCCAATCCCAAAGATCCCAAACAAACAGCAAATGCCTTCAATACCTTCTTCACAGAGGCCGTCCAATCACTGGCTAATCAAATAACAACTCAGAATTCTAGTCACCCAAATTCTGTAACAAATTTACTCCCTATTTTCCACTGGCAACCAGTCCCAACTCACCTTATCTGTAATCTTCTTCAAAAACTTAAACCATCAACCCCATCAGCCGATAACCTGCCAGCAGAATATCTCCAAAAAGCTGCCAAAGCTATAGCCTGCCCAGTATCAGTCCTGATAAACAGAACCTTACAAGAGGGAAATATTCCTACCATCTGGAAAATCTCACACATCATCCTCCTACACAAAGGTAGCAATTCTAACAAATACTCCAACTACCGTCCAATAGCATTACTGTCTCCTTTCGCTAAAATAACGGAAAGATGTATCCGTAAACAACTACTAGATCACTTACTGCAAAATAATCTACTAGCAAATTGCCAACATGGCTTCAGACCATTTCATAGTACTACCACTGCTCTTCTATCCTTCTCTGAGAGTATCAGTCATAACAAAAATAACAACACCCTCTCCTCAGCACTCTTTACTGACCTTTCTAAAGCTTTTGACCTGGTCAACCATCAGTTACTTATAAATGTACTAAGATCTCTTTCCCTAGATTCACTGGTTATTCAATGGTTCCAATTGTACCTTAACAACAGACAACAAGCAGTGCTTTGGGACAATAACCTATCTTTACATCTCCCCGTTACACTAAGAGTCCCTCAGGGCTCAATTCTAGGTCCCCTCCTATTCTCAATCTATATAAATGACCTTCATCTAGCAATTACTCAAGCTACCTGTATTCAATATGCAGATGATTCTGCAATCATCTGCTCAGCTAAATCTTCATCTGAACTACAGTCCTTAACCCAGAGAATGTTACTGTAGTAGAAAACTGTTTTTTACAACATTGCCTCCTCCTGAACCCCAAAAAGACTAAACTATTGCTCTTCACACCCACCCGCAAGTCCAGACCAATAAACTTCTCAGTCCTATCCAATAACGGAACCATTATATCTCCAGACCTAACCACTAAACTTCTAGGTATAACAATAGACAACAACCTTACCTATGAAACTCACATTAACAATACTATAAAAACCATAAACAGGAAACTGGGCTCCCTGTGTAGGATAAAGCCATTCCTTACTCCACAAGCCAGAACTTCTACTGGCCTTACCCATTTAATCTCCACACTCCTCTATGCTTCATCCATATGTACAAATTTGACTAAAAACAACCTCAACAAACTGTCAAACTTTTATAATAACATAGATAGATTTGCCACCGCCTCCTCTTTCAGAACCCACCACTGTCATAATCTGAAACTACTAGGCTGGCATGAGCTACAAAACCAAATCCATTATACCCAACTTATCATTGCCCATAAAACCTTCTTCCAACCAACTAAACGCCAATACTATCAAACCTTTTCATCCCATATAAAAACCTAAATAACCTACGCTCATCCAAGGAATTACTAGTATCTACTAGTATATCTAACAATATCTCTGGTAACTCCCTGTTCTGTAATGCTGTTGGAAAATACTGGAACCAACTTCCAAATGAACTTACATCTATGTCCTCTTTAACACTATTTAAACAAAAATTGAAACTTTACCTGAAAACACACTGGTTATGCCCCTGTACAAACCCAGACTAACCTAAATTGGCATGGCTATCATCATCACTGCGGACCTAGCTTGTTTTTAATTCCTTCCTTGAGAATAGAGCTACTAGCACATTTATATAATGTTCTGTAACAATTTTTGTACTCAACAATTGAAATGTAATAATCTGCTATTACTTTTGTACATACATTTACATGTCTACCATTTTATGTTTATGTCTATGTTTTATTAATCTTTTAAAGTGGAGCTTATCTCCCCGGGCCTCTGCTGAAAATGGACATGTATCCAGTTAGACTAGCCCGGTCAACAAATGTAAAATAAAAATAAAATAAATAAAATAAATAAACACTCCCAAAAAAAAAGAGAGAAGAGATGGGGTGGAGTGAGACAAAAAAAGAAAACAGAATATTAGAACCATGAAATGTCAAATTTATGTTTTACTACAATAAATATGCTTTTTTTATTATAGTAGCTATGGAGCTTTCACAGTCAAAAAATGATTATGAATTGTTACAAATAATCTTTGGAATATACACAATATGCTTTTAAAGATAATGCAGATTAATTTAACAGCATGGAATTAAAGCCAATTTTGCCGCATCTCAAATGGAAAATGATAGTTGTTGACTGTGAATCTATAGATACTTGTGAGAACTGAACCCATATAACCTAAATACACTATTACACCTACCTAATGCAATTACCAAGATCTACAGAGGAAAGCATGCATGCTGTTGCAGTTAAGATATGCATGCTGAACCTGATACTAATCTATGGAATCACAATCTATGTATTTCAATCAGTCAGTTGCACTGCAGACATACCTGTTACCTCTCTGTGTTGCTCCAACCTCTCAGCATGTACCTCTCTGTTCACCAAGATTTCCTCTACAGCTGTAAAATATAAAATGAAAAAAGAGACATGGAAGCATTATGCATACCAGTCTTAGCTATCTATAACATTCTATATCATTTAAAACTGCTTGATCTGTATATTTACACAACTGGGGGGTATCAGCAGTTTGAAACTCATCCATCAAATGGTTGAGATGTGCATTCTTGCACCTCTTAAGGTCATGGTAGTGGTGCCTACACTGCCCCCTAGCACATGTTATGCCAGTCACACTGCAAACAGCCTTGGCTAGGCTGTTCCAAACCTAAGCCATGTACTGGGACCTTGTATAGTCCTCCTGCAGCAGTTTATGGCTGTAGAGTTTCACGAGGAGTGTAACAAATATTTTTGACTCCTCCACACCCCACTGCTGAATTAGGTACCATCCTTCTCATCTCTTGCCTTGTCTGCAAAGGTCCTCCAACAACAGTTGCAATGTTTTCACTACAATTTGTGATATCGCATTTTACAGCCAGTGCACAAACACGTACAACCATGCCAACCATATTTTCATGAAGGTAAGCAAAGAGAAACATTGCCAAAGAGGAAGGGATTTACGTAATAGCAATTATGATGTGACATTTGGCATTCATTTGTGGCACTGAGTGATGTTATACCCAGTCACACTTTGTCTACTGGTCAACACTGAAATTATAAATGACTTGGCTTATAAGCCACGACTTTGGAGGGCTCAATGGGATAACTTGGCACATATTTTGTGAGAACTTACACATTGTTAAAAGTGATTTGTACAGTGTGGGATTCAAACCTATGTAAACAGAATCCATACTTTCTAGACAGGTGATATTCCTCAATGCCAAAGAAGACATGTTTGGCAATCATGGACATTACAGATATACAGCTTAAAAAGTGTTTAGTGCTATACTTCAAGATAGTGGATGGAAGCGAACAATCAGAACCAAAACCAACAAAAAGATCGCTCAGGAGAACCAGATGAGGGTACAGACCAGGAACCAAGCACAGATGCAATCCAAGGCAGTTTATTAACAAAATCCAAGTCATCTTCCTCAGATGTCATCCGACTTATTCTCACTAACTGTCCCTTGACCAAGTTCTTTTTTTGAAAGAATGGATGACCACTGTTATAATGTAGATATGAATTTGAAATATACCTTAGAAGAAAAATGGTGGTCCAAGGAAATGTCCAAATAGGTTAATTCACTGTGGTTGGAAGAATGTGTGAAAACAAGAAAATCAGTGGTCCCTTTAGGATATGTAAGGAATTCTAAAAATGCCAAAAATAACAATGTCATCCAGAAAGCGTATAAAAAAACAAAAACAGTGGAAAAAATCAGTTTTTTATAACAAATCCCCTCCCCCAAGATAAAAACATTTTTGCATAAGTAGGGGCACATTTGCCCCCATAGCTACCCTGTTGAAATCATCAACCAGAACCAAAGTCCAAACTCTTCTCTGCTGCTTTCCTCCAATAATAAACCTTTTTTGTTGTGGAATAGATCCAAAAAGGTCAACTATATCCAAGTACAAATAGTAGGTTGGGAATGGAAAAGTTCAGGTTCTAGATATTTAGCTAGGGGGCTGTCATGGACCCCCTCCTGGAAACTATGAGTCTTAAAAAAAGGTGGGGAAGAATCCTTGTGGACCTTCGAAAAAAAACTGAAGGGGTCCTAGGGGATTGTCTGTTGTAAAAATATAGATATTATAAATCTATAGAATAACTTCCAATAAATCGTTTTAAAAGTAAAGCAATTTAGGATTGGGCATATTGACCCTCCTCATTAATAGCGCCTTGGAACTTAGAATTATCCATTAACATGTCTTTCATTTTAGATTCATATAAAGTCAGGTTGCATAATTAGGGATGTGTTGTTGTTAAGTTGGTTTCAAAAGCAATTTCTAATCCTTGGAAGGGAAAAAAATATCTTTGTGTGTGTAATAGCTTTCCTAATCTCCCTCTCCCATAATGATTTCTAAATTTTGAGCTGTGAGATGAAGGGGTGGATTAAAAGTTTTTTTTTTTTCAAAATAAGTGACTATGTACCAATGATGAGTGAGCCCCTACCCAAGGCCAAATTCTTTTACGTAGAAACAATTTCAAATCTATAATGGACTGAGGAATGTCTTTTCTAATGGAACAACATTTTATGATACATTTAAGTAAGAAAGTATTGTCACAACCTAATTTTTGAATTTATCCATGTAAAAAAGGTCCCCAAAAAATACTCCCTATAGGTTCGAATGTCTTTTTCCTGGTTAACAAACCCCTTGATGGTTAAATGTAAAAAGAATAATCTGTCAATGAAACCAATCAACTTTCCCTATAGTGTTGAATTTCTTTTTCCTGGTTAACAACCCTTGATGGTTAAAAATGTAAAAAATATCTGTCCCAATGAAACCATCATAATTGTCAGTAAAGTCACCTTGCTATACTTCAATTAGGCCTGTATGTGTGTGATGTTAGAATCTTGCCCATGCATTCTTAGGTTTGATGCAGGCATAATGTCTGACAATATACTGGAACTGGATAAACTTGTATGACTTTAGTGATAGAGTTTGGAACTATGATACATACCTCACAATACATTCTGTTTTACAGTTATACTTGGGTTATGGGAGGGGTGAAGATGATTGTCAGTAAACTATTGTGTCTATCAGAGATATGTAACTGCATTTTTATTACATAATCAGCACTGTCATGCTAAACCAGTTGCACACATAATACATATGATACCTACAAAAATGGGTGCATGCAGTCAGTAATGATACCTTTCTGTCAATCAACATGCTATACATAGCTATTGGTATGTAGTATTACCTTTATAATCAGCGTTTTGTGAAATATTACAGTAGCAAATCCTTACTAAAAAAAAAAAAAATGTGGAGTGGGGTGGATTTGAATCCTGGCTCATAGTGTTCTGGTTATAAACTCACTGCACTTATACCTGGTACCACAGGGAAAACTAAGCAGCAGTTACATTATCCTCACTCAGTGCTGTCCAGAGTGCTGGCACGCATATATCACCACTGAGTTTTGTGAGCAAAGAAAGCTGAACCAAACTAAAGTTTTCACTTTTTTCCTTAAAAAAGTGAACCCTGTTTGCACATAGGTAGGCAATGGGCACATGTAAAAGACAATAGCGGACATCTATTACTTGTGTAAATACTCCTTATGACCCTTCCTAAGTAAAAATAACTACTGTATGGCTCCAACCCCACTTTATTTATTGAACATTTGTTAACTGGAAAAGTCAGACTTGGAATGAGACAATTTTCAGCAGAGGTCTAGGGATAAACGCTGCAGATGCATGACTTTGTAACGTGGGAGGAAACTGGAGAAAACCCACATGAATACAGAGAGGACATGCAGACTTTGCACAGATAGCACCCCAGTCAAGAATCAAACCCGAGAACCTCTTGCTGTGAGGCAACAATGCTACTGCTGCACCACTGTGCTGCTCACTGTATTTAGACCTTGTGCCAGAGACAGTCAAGTAACAGGTGAAATTTCTGCAGTTATTACTATCCATGCTGCTGACCACCATGCAATGCTGTTAAGCATGTCTGCACTTTGTAAGGCAAGTGAAATAAAATTTTCAGTTTTTAAGCAGCTAGCCATGTTTGAGTTATGCCACGTACTGTATACATGGAAAAAAGGATAGGAAAAAGGGAAACAAAGGTTAAACAATTATACAGATCTGGATTTGAACCCTCAGACTGCTGTACTCACACGACACAGTTGTAGTGGGCTATCTCTTTGCCAAAGACACAAATGTATAACAGCTATCAAATAATGTGCACATAAGCAATTTACATTTTATACCCAGTATTAAACAGTTTATACAGTTGACTGTAACTGTGTACATAACATATTTAGCAGAATGAGTGATCACACATTATTTATGAATATGCTTGCAAACCCGCAGCTCTGCCTTCTCTTTGTATTCTGGAACTCATTCCCTTATCTCTGCTTTACTGTCACACACTCTGATGCATATTCTCATATTTCTTTCAAGGTGAGATGCAAATACATGGCAGTCTACAACAGTTTTCAGCAAAGATAGGAAACTGTGCTCTTATGCCAAGGAATGTACACGAGGGGTGTTTGGTTTTGTTTAAATGCTCACTGAAGTTTGCTCCAAACTTTGTAAGTATATCCTGATACACTCACTTTAGTGAAGGGTGCTTGTGCATTACCGAGTTTTGCTTCAGTCAGAGTAATCATTCACAGTTGCTAGCCATTAGCACCTAACAATGGTGTAGTGGCTACACTACGTTTACATCTGCTAGATGAAGTCAGAAGTTTGGTATTCAGCAATTCTAATGAGTTTTCACCTCATTTGCATCTTCAGAGTGCTCAGAGTGCTGAATCTACACTGAAAAGTAACCATGTACCTGGGGAACTGAAAGGTGAGGCGACTGTTGTCAATCATACCTCTTGCTTCCCTTCTGAGAGTGTAGGGATAAGTACACTTTTTGGAATGCTTTTTCTATAGTATGTATTTTAGTTGCATGGAACAGTTTATTTGATAAACTGCATAAGTATATAGTACAGATGTCAGTCATGTCAGATATTGATGGTATTGCTGGACCACTTACACACACATTCTACTTAGCTACATTTACAAAAAACAGTTATGCAGATATCTGCCATTCATTCATGTTTTTACACATTTATTTTTCAATTACAGTTTTAACACTTACCATGATAGTCCTGCAGTTACAACTGTTGTCATTTGAGGCTGACACTGTCAGATGCCGGCAG